>NC_133873.1:8782419-8818325 GCF_044706935.1 Curcuma longa | reverse complement strand
TATTTTTTTTGTTGTGTTTCTCTTTATGGACTCAAGATAAAACTTGTAATTTTAGATTTTGAGAGCAATTCTCAAATTCCTATACCAGTCCAAGGAGTTAGGATTAGTCAAATTGTTAGTGTTCTAAACTATGCGCAATTCAAACATATCATGTGTAATTAATTAAATCTAGAAATACAATCAAGCATATATATGTTAAAATACCGAACATTTAGAGATAATTTTTAAATAAATTAACCCTAATTAAAAGTTAATTACCAATTTAATTACATAGATAATTAAATGAATCCTAATCAGCCTATTAACAAGCCCAATTAAGTAACCCAATTAGAAGGCCCAATTATCCATTAATGGTAATAGGATTAAAGGAATAAATGGATTAATAGGGTTAAAGGGTTAATTGGCTTAAATAGGATCCAAAACCTGTTAACCGTTAAGCTACCATTAAAGCTGAAACCCAATTCAAAGCTTCAGCCGCGATCTCCATTTCTCCCAACCGCGATAAACTCCTCTATTCCATCGTCCATTCTTCTGTTCTTCATCTCTTCGCTTCGATCGAGTGATTCCAGTGCATGATCTATTGGTGCTGAGGAACGCCAGCGATCAGGATGGGTTGTTGGAGCTCGGTTCTCACCGGAGGGAGCTCGGATCGGGCGTGGAGGTAGCTATGAGTGGCGGGTTCGTCGGCGAATCAAGAAAGAAGATCTGGTAAGATTAAGTTAGGTTTTGGTTTCATTTGTTTTCTGGAGTTGGATCTTGTTATAGGGCTTTGAAATCTCCTCTGATTGCTTCAATTTTTCCATTAGATTCTTGAATCGGAAGCTTGAATTGGTTTTAACCGGTCGGTTGCAAGCAAGAAAACTAAGGAAGAAGAGGTGATCGGTAAGTGTAGTGATTTAGGTTTTGGTTGTGATTGAGTAATGGTGTTGAATCTCCTTTAGCTTGACCAGTTCTCTCCCTCTCCACAGCTTGTTGCTGGGATTTGAATAATTTCTTGGATTCTGCCGCAAGGAAAGAAAGAACAGGAAGAAGAACCTGGATCTGTGATTTTAGGGCTTTGATCAGATTTGAGGTAAGGCTTAGAACCCTTGGTTCATGGGTTTTTCATTAATAATCTAGGTATGTTAATTTGTTCTCTGTTCGATCAGATTGGTGTCGGCAACATTCTTGCTTCAAGAACACAGCTAGGGTTTTCTATAAGGTAAGCATTTGGAATCAATTCTTGTAGGATTTAAATGGAACTAATCTGTTGGGTATCAGTTGAGAGTTTGATCAGGTTTTTGGATTCTGTTGAGATGGAGTTGATCATGTGATGTTCGGTTGATTAGGTTGGTTGGTTAGCTTAGGGTTGATTAAACCTAAGATTAATTGTGTTAATGGGTTAATATGATTAATTAGTTAATTGGTTGATACCATTAATTAATTAATTAGTTAACTCGTGTTAATGGAAACCTAATGGTTAGATTAGTCTAATCCAAGTTAGGTTAATTAATAGAATTAAATTAATTCTAAATTGATTAGGGTTTCTTGGTGATATGACTTTGCATTTAGGGATGGATTATTTTCTTGTAGGACCCTAAGCGATTATAGGACTTTGATACTATACGAGGATATATTTCTGGGGGTTCTATTGATTTGACTTGCGATACATCAGGTGGGTAATTTACTGTATTTGGTCAATACAGTTTCTTCCTATTTCTCAGTGCATGTTTTATTCTTCTACTGTTGTTGATTAGTCTTTTGATCACTTTCCTATTCTTAGATGTGGATTAGATACTTATGCTACTTATGTTTCTTTCATGCTTGCCCTTGATACCGTTGATCTTTGATAATCAATTCTGTTGTATCAGTTTTCTTGTATCTCTGTGTTTACAGTCCCTATTCATATGAATCCTTTGATCTTTGAGATTATTGTTTATATCCTGGCTTATGATACCTATGATCATTAGAGGTTATAGTTTTCTTTACTTGTGATACCTGTGATCATTAGGGTTTTATACCTATGCATGCTGTTTAGTATGGTAGATGCAGATTATTGTAATTTGAGCATCTCATCATGATGCATGATAACGATTGTAAATCCCAATGATGTGGGTCTATCGTGATTGTAGATGACCTTTAGTGGCATTACTATATAGGTGGTTATTATGCCCTATTTCCATCTCGATGATGGTGGTTGTATGGCAGTGTACACAGCCGAGTCGATGATCTGGTCTCGACATCGGTTAGGGGTGGTACTCGGAGAGTATATGGATGATACTTAGGGACGAGTATTAGTAGACAATATTCGGCCATAGGATGTACGTAGCTATATATGGCTACCTGACTGGGTCACCAGACTACTTTATGGTAGGGTTGGAGTTATGGCCACCCGATGTCGGATACCCTCAGACTCATATATATACATGAGTGCTGTAGCGAGTGTAGGTAGTTGCATCATGCATATGTTCATCATGTGCATGATATATGTATTTGGATGACATGTATACTGCATTTTTTAATTTTTGCGGTCCGAAAAATCCAACACTATCAGTGCAAGGAGAAAGAGCATTTTAGATCAGAATACCTGAATCAGAAGAAGGAACGAAGATCGAAGAAGAAAGCACTAAAAGTAACATGGGACGAGTCATCATTAGAAGAATCAGTTGAAGAACAAACAACAAGCTTTCTTGCACTTCTGACACGGGATAAACCAACGGAGATCGACAGTGAGTCAAACATCGACTCAAGCTTAAGTCATGGATCCGCATCCGTTTTCGAAGATTCCAATACTATTGTAAGTATTGAAAAGTTGTATTCAATAATTTTTAATTTAACTAAAAAACTTGAGTCTAGTATAATAATATAATAAAAAAATTAAATAATTAATTAGTATATAAAAATATTTATAGTTATAGTGTTGGTTAGGATATTAGATTTTCATATAAAAGATATAGATTTGAGTTTTAACAATAAAGTTTTTGAGTGATATATATATAATTTTTGATAGAAAAATGATGATATAAAAATTTGAGACTTAAATTACTATACGATCATTTTGAGTGATTTAATCACTTTAAAAGTTAAAAGCAGGTTTTACTTCTTAAAGTGTGTTTATAAGGTTCCAATTTTAAACATAAAATGATCAGATTGTAATTTTAGTTCAAAATTATCATATGACTTTATTTTAGTCATTTTATCACTTTTAAAATATAAATACACTCCAATGACCTCTTAAGATACATCTATAATATTCAAATTTAAATTTTGAATAAAAATAATCATACAATAATTTTGAGCCAAAATTGCTACATCACTATTTTAAATATATATATATCAAATTTATAAATTTAAAAATCTTATCTTTTTAATAATTTTTAAATTTATAATGTATATGGTAGTTTTAAAAAATATATCACAAAATTTATATCACTTTCTTCGGTATTATTTTTTTTAAATTATATATTTTTTATAATTTTTAAAAAATTATATTATGAAGCAATTTTGATGGGTTGAGCGGCTAGTTTGAATTTGTTAGGTGGATAGATGAGGATTTAATAATTGATTTATAGATTTTTATGATAGAAGAATTTGTTAGGGCATTTTGATTTTTTTAAAAAACATTTCTTTAAAGGGAAGAGAAGGAGAAGGAAGGATAAATAAGGAGAAAGAGACTTTGAACCTTTTTTTAAAAAGAATGAGGGAAGAGGAGGGACCAGTAAAGAAGGATAAATTTTAATCTTTCTTATCTATAAAAAGAGAGATTTTTTTGCACTCCAATTTAGGGTGTAAAAAAAAAATGCAACTCTAAATATTATTTATTCTAATTTTATCTCTATTTTAAAATATTGATTTTTAAATAACTTATTTAATTTATTTAATCTAAATTTTTAAAATTTTTTTTACTAAGCATGATCTTTTCGCTCTTTTTTTTCTTCATCAAAATCTCGACTATAACTATAATTTTTTTTTTCAGTAAATTCGTAGGCTAATCATTTCTCCAGTTGCAAGTATATTCGTTGCTTCCAAGCACTATCACATGTTGTAACAATATAATATTTGTGATGTTTCATGATAAATTTATAAAACAAAAAATCAATAGAGAAATTCTTTCTCAAAGTGATGCGACGAAATCCGGACGTTCAATACATAGTTCACTTAAAATATGTAAATTAAATTTATGAATATAACCTATTAGTTCATCTAAAAAAAAATACAATGAATTCTTCCATAAAAAATTAATTTTTTATTTAAAAATAATTAATTTATATTTATAAAATAAATATTAATATTATAAAAATAAAATCATTGTCTAATTTAAAAAGTGAAAATATTTTTAAAATTTTATATATTTAATTTTTTAATTTTTTCAATTACGTTAATGAAAATTTTCTTTTGCCTCACTTGCACCACAATTTTTGTCCACGCATTCAACGGACGTCCTTCGTTCCAGGTGATAACCAAATGTTTAAATCCCGTCCGGTCATGGCGCCCACCCCTCCACAGTTCGCCTCCACCAAAATGTCGACGGTGGAGGGTGGCGAAAGAGACGTCGATAGTGCTAAGATCCCCACCGAACATCCCCTGCCGCCTCATCCCCCTCCCTACGCCACCTTTCTACCCCAGCCAGTGCCACCGATGGCGGCTCCCCCTAATGCTTACGCGCCAGCGCCCCCGCCCAATGCGCCGCCGCCGCACCATCCGGCAACACAACCAGGCACCGGCCACCACCATATTGCAGGTAGGTTGATTCTTCTAAACTTCATTTTCTTTCTCTCACGTATTCTTAAATCTTCGACTACTCATCTTTCCGTGGCAACCCTATTCTCAAATTCCCTCCTTTCACTTTGATTCTTGATTTCTGTTTCAGTTGGGTACCAACCCCAGCCATACTCGGCTGTGGTTAACGGGATGTCCGTGAACACGAAGGAGCCTCCTCTCCCTTGTTGCGGCATCGGCATCGGCTGGGCTTTGTAAGTGCTTTCCACTCCTCCTTTAGGTCTGTACTAGAAAGTAAATATTTTCTCTTGAGGCATAATGTGGGTTATAGTTATAGTTTCATGTAGTTGGAGTACCGCTTCAATCAATCTTGACATTTGGTAAATGCTGTTAAGTATGAAGAATATGTGTCGCCGTTATGATATCTTACAGCGATAGGATTTCCTTATGTTCATGCATGAAAATAAGAGGGAATCTTACTTAATTGGAGATTCCAAGTATGCCCGGAACTTCCAGACATTTACAATGGTGCTGTTGGCCCATCAACTGTCTCATGCCAATCGAAAATGGGGGAGAAACAACAATACTGAAAACAAGTGATTTTTCTTTGTTCAATAGTGCATGTTAGGTGTAATTGTAACAATTCTACTATTCTCTCTGCTATTCTTATTTAAACAACTATGAAGATGTGAAACTCTGTTTGGAAGTTCTAACAAACCCTATATGCTTATGTTGTCCATTCACTTTTTGTAAACCTGCAGCTGTAATTACATTCTTACTTTATCTGTCTCTCCATATCTGCATAATCCTGCATTTTTGGAATTTAATGTCTGGAAATGGAGGAATTACATGTCTTTTTCTACTGCACAAAAAAAAGAGCATGAATGGAGATATATCTAGGCAGAACATTAAAAAATTGAGACAAGGGATTACCTGGGATAAAATCATAGGATGTTGTGCAATACTTTGTTATTTTTTCCCTAACTTTGTTGGATTAGAAACTATGTAATTTTGATTGACAACAAGTCCTTTCTCTTGACAGGTTTGTGGCAGGTTTTTTCTTTGCTGCAATTCCGTGGTATGTTGGGGCCTTGCTTCTGCTATTTGTTGATCAAGATTACAGGGAGAAATGTGGATTGGTTGCATGCTCAATTGCAGTAAGTATCTAGCTATTTGTAAATATGAAATTGTGAAATTTTTGCTTTTTTTTTCTAAATGGTTCTAGCTTAACAACTAACTTCAGTTATTTTTTAGGTTTATTCTAAAGTTCCATTATGTAATTTAAATTTAATTATTAATTGCACATGGATTAGCCAAATCAATGCCTAGAATTGGTAACCTAGATTTCTTTTATGCCCTTAAATTTTTTTTGATGATCTAATATTGAAATGGGTGAATTTATTTGATCGATAATATTCTTGAAAACGAGAAGAATATAAAAAAAGGACTTGAGTATAATACCAACTAATCCATCTACCAATAAGATGGGAATGCTTGTTAAATTGGCTAAGAAATCGAGTTTATGGAGGCTTCATATGGTAAAGTAAGAGAAGCAACAAGAGAGTGGCACTAGGTGGAAATTAGTTTGATAAACAAAATTGCTAGGTGCCACATGTCTCTCATACAAGGCTATGTGCCAACTCCAAGGCCTAGAATGAGGGTTCTTGGTGCTATAGTGAAAGAGGCTCAACATCATTATGCTAACTCACCAGCTTTGTGTTTGGTTAGATAACCTTGTAAAGTTATCTTATTTTCCCTTGGAACCAATTTGGAATTTGCAATCAGTTCAAATTGATTAGAAGTAAATTTATGGTGTGTGAAATTCGGGTGAACAAAGAGTCGGTTGGACGGATAGCTCAAATGTGGGAGTTTTATTGAGGCATTCTTGTCTTATCTTCTCCTTTAGTAAAGAGATCATGTTTAGGTGCTCTTGGGTCATCCTAGAAGGCTTTTATTATTTTATTAGGGATTTTAATTTGCTAATGGTTATGGAGTTCATGTGAGAACAATGATGATTCCATTTTGAATAATATTTCTCCCCTTGTAGCAAGTATCATATTTTCCTAATTTATGTTACATTAGATAGCATAATAGATAAGATAGAGTTATTTTTAAATACTAAGTAAACTTTTTAATTTGTTTTAAGTTTTCTTAAGAAAGTTTGTTATATGTTTTTGCGGTAGAAGGCTTGGTCTTATTGCTTATAGAAGGGGTTTGGATCCCATATAGTGGTTTGCTCTTTGTTTTATGAACTTTTGTTTGAGTTGTGCTACATCATTAGATTTGTATTAGGAGAAAAGATGGCGAAAGATTAGAGCGAAGGTTTGGAAATGTAATAGATAAGATAGATTACATTTTAAATAACAAGTTTTTAACTTGTTTTAAGTGTTTTCAAGAAAATTTATTATAATTTTTGGGTATAAGGCTTGGTGTTATTGCTTATTGGATTACTATTTGTTTTATGAAATTTCTTCAATGGATTGCATCATTAGATTTGTATTAGGAGAAAAGATAGTGAAAGATTAGAGCTAAGGTTTGAAAGGGTATTATGACTGACAAGTTATACAACAATTCTCTAATATTTTATTTATATAACATTTTCTTATCTAGATTATGGGTAGAACTTATCAATCATGATCATAGTCATCTTCGTCAAACATGTTAGTCCCTACAATTTGAGGTCAATTACATGGATATTATCTTTCATTAAACTCTATGCATTGCTATACCGCTAGTAATATTTATAATTATTAATTCAATTTTTATTAAGTTAAATAGTTAGTTAAAGATTTCCTTGGTCTACCTTTATCCCTTAATCCTTTAGCTCTAATATCTATATCATTGTGCCCTTTTCTGGAGCTACATCCACTTGCACTTAGATTGTAGTGCAATTGATTTTTTCCCAGCAATTTAACACATCTATTGTCACATTAACATTTTGTCTTTAATTGCATGATGTTTTACACAAAGTATCATGGGTCCTACTATAGTCGTAAAATTTATACATTGTCTAAGGAACATGCAATGATCACATAAAACCTAAGAAATTCTCCCTAATTTTAACTAGCTACTCTTTAATATTTTTATTAATCTCCTTTCTTAATGATAGATTAAGATAGATAAAACTTTTACATAGAGGAATCTCATGTTCATCCATTTTAATTAATTTCTTGTTTCTTTTTTTTGTAGATTTTGTATTTTAATTAAATTAGACCCTTTAGTTTCTAAAGTTTTCACACTTAAAGCTCTGAGGTTAATGTATTTATACTCTCATCAATTAATACCATATTTTCTATAAATAGCACACATAAAAGAGGTTGATCTTGTACATTATTCATAGATTCATCTAAAAACATAAAAGGATAAAGATTTAAAGTTACTCTCTAATGTAAATCTTGATGCTTAACGTGTTGGATTGATTTGACTATCTTAGTTGTATTTATCAACATGATAAAGGATATTATGGTAGATTTCCCAAAGGATGCCCTTGGTATTTAATTTTTCCCAACAAGATGGCCACACTTTATTTTTAACCAAAGGAAACATCTTCTCTAACCTACTTTCAATATACACATCAAGTATTATTGATTTAATTTTTTTTGGACCAAATGGACTTCAATAAAAAAAAGATTAATTTTTATTCATAGGAGCATGAGGAATTCAAATTTGGTTTTAATTTTGGATTTCAATATACCTTAATCTATCACATAGTTTTGATTATCCATCAATTTACCTGAATAAGATTGACATATTAAATTGATAGGTTCAATTACTCAGCTAAAGAGTTTAAAGTCCTAATTAATAGTGGTTCCATTATTTAAACCTCATGAATCCCATTATTTTCCCACAATTTAATTTCTCATGTGCAATTGAATTAATGGCATGAACGCTCTATAAGAATATTTTCTCACTAGATGGAGCAGGAAGATTATTTTCCCACATGAATGAACTAACCTTTCATTCGAGAGATGAGCCAGAAGATAACATTTTCTCACTAGATGGAGTCAGAGAATCATCTTTCCATTTTGTCAAAAATAAGATTATTTTCCTTACTCTATGGAGTCAAAGTCATCTTTCTCTGACAAAACTAAAAATGGAAATTGTAGCGGAAAAGTAAAATGAAAAAAATTCATAAAATTTTTGATAGAATCCAAGCATAATGCTCCGCTGCTTTCTTAGAGATTGAATGTACAAACAGGAAATTGTCGAGCTATAAAAGCATACACATATTTAATTTAATTCATTTTTTTTATATAGTCAAGGGCATACAAGGTGAATCCCATTATAGAAGTTAGGCAACAAACTTCAAGGTAGTTAAACAAAATTAGCTTTTGTCGCTATATACATATGTAATGCATAATTTCTCTTCATTTTAATGTGAACAATATTGCTTGTCTTTCCATCTTATATGTGATAACACAGCTGATCTGTTATTAGGAGAAAGACCAGAAGACTTAAAAATTTGTTAATAATGTTATTATATCTAAGAATTGTAGTGTCCATGCAACATTCTAGATGAATTTCTAAACATGCTATATCCTTGTAGATTGGCCTTTGAAAAATATGATATCTTGAATATGAGCCTTTGAAAAACATAAAAAAGGCTAGCCATTGAGAACTTTATGATATCTTAAATGATACCAATAGTTTACAATCTATCACTTCTTAAGGTCAGGTATCTTTTTTTGTGATCATTTCTTGGTAGCTAATGTGTTAGGATCAATTTAGGTTTGTCATTTAGGAATTTTCAAATTCAAACCCTCATGTATCATTATTGCATAGTAGTTCCTATCTAGGAGCATTTTCATCAGATCAAGTAATAAACACGGGTATGGTTATTGAAGTCATCTTATATAAAGAAAGGGTCGTAGTAAATGCTGAAAACTACTAATTCATTAGTGAGAATGGAAAGCTATGGAGCTTACCAAAATTTATTAGAAAGGACAATGTACACAATTTACATTGATACAATATGGAATATGGTTTAAAATTTCAAGCTGTGCTAGAGTTTCGGTTTATGACATATGGTTTCGATATTGTATTGTGCCGTTTTGATACAATTTCGATACTTTTTAAAATATAAAATATATTAATTAATTTTTTATTAATATTTGATTACTTTGATGTTTACTACTGAGTTATATTTGAGATGTTGAATGTTAAGTTTAAGTTTTGATATTATCTCATAAAATATTTGATACTTATTGAATAAAGGTCGATTTAAGATTAATTGAAATCCACCAGGTTTAAACTAGATTTAATTTGGATTTATTTTGATTAGTTTAAAATTAAATCAAATTTATATATAGAATAATTTAGTTCAATAGTGGCAGTATATTTTATAGAATTAGAAATTATATTATATTTATTTTTTTTATCTTTCTCAATAATCTATCTCCTATATCGTTAAAGGTTTTTTTTCTCTCTGTGTTTACCTCGTGAATATATGAAGAAGGGAAAAGGATAATTATTCTTAAAGAGGTTTTTTTTCTCTACTTACCTTGTGAAGAGATGAAGGAGAGAAAAAATTAACCATCCTTAAAGAGTTTAAAGAAGTTTTTTTTTTCTCTTTGTTTACCTTCGTATATGGATAGAAGAAAAAAATAATGAATGAGGAACAAAATTAATAAGGAGAAAAAATTAATGGATGAAAGACTAAAAAATTACAAAGGGGAAAAAAACAAGGAAAAGGAATTACCTATTTAAAAAAAAAGAATTTCTATGTAAAATTAAATATTAAAAAATCTGGGAGATCGCAATGTTGGTATCGGTGTTAATTGGTGGTGGAATAATAAATTTTACCTGTGCCGACCAGTACTAGTCGGTACTTAAAAACATGACAATGTTAGGAGGTTCAAGTACATTAATTACACCATAGGGAGTAAATTTTAATTAACTACAAGAAGAGTTGAAAGAGGTTTTTGATGTCCTTAAGATATTGTGGTGATCCACATTGCTTTGGGTTAATCAAAATTTCTTATTAGTTACTAGGTTGATTCATCACAGAGCAAATGGTTATGCATGACCAAAGGTTCTTTGAGATTTGGCAGTATAGTGTAGTATTAGAGTGAGACAGTTCCGTTGTGTGTGGTAAAGCCATAAGGGAGGAAGAGATGAGATATAAATTCTTTGTTGAGTAGACAAAAGGTTGGACTAATGCGATAAAATGCCATGTTTATTAAGAAGGCACTTTTGGTGTGGAATGGAGATTGAAGTGCTCATTTGTGCTAGTCGGCATGGCCCAAATTATTAATCTACCCATTGACCGACATACAAGGCAATAGTGGCACAACAAGATGATACTAGAGCTTGAGTGATGTAGATCGTGTGCAGCTAAAATAGAGACACAATAGGAAGAGACTAGGAAAGAGCAAGGTTGTTAGAGAGGGGAGAAGAGGATCAGGGGCTATTGGTGGGGCTAATAGTTGGGCAAGTGGGGAGAGTATAGATGAGAAATTAGGAGAAGAGGAGGGGGAGAAGAATTAAGAGAGAGAGGAGAGTGAATTAAATTTTTAACCTTTAAAAAATTCTATTAAATTAAACATGACCAAACTAAACTATCTTATATGTAAAGTTGGCTCAGTTCTAAATTAACAAAAAAAAAAGGAGTTCAAGTTGAGCCTAGTTTGAACCCACCCAACTCTAATCATCATGTCGATGGGCTCCACTTAACCTAAATTGACTTTCACTTGTCTTCCAAAACCTAAATATTTAAATGCAAAATACAATATTTTATATCTCTAAAATCTAAAAAGCTTATATTTTTCTATAATATTTTACTTCCTTAATCAAATCTAGAGTTGCTCGCAAAATGTGCCTAAATTTATAGGAGTAATAATGTTCCATTTTCTTGTTGCTTTCCAAATGCTTTACCTATAAAAATTGAGAAAATTATAAGTGTACATCATTATAGAATAAAAAAAGTATACAAGTGATTAAAGATAAAAATTTAAAAATAATTGATTACAAGCATTTTTAATTCTATGAACTATGACACATATCATTCAATAAATATGAACAAAACAACAAACATGTATTTGCAATCTAATTAATTATTAGGTAAATAACCCTTTACAATAAAATAGTTAATAAAAGATTATAACTTATACAAAATAATATTGCATCGAGATGGTACAATATAGTACCAAAATTGTATCCTTCTTGTCAAAAATATAATCTTTGACATGGTTCAAGAATTTAAACTTTAGTGTAAACTCTTCACAAGAGAAAAAGGATAACCATGATTTCAAGTGTTGAGCCGTGCTAGTTGGCACTGTCGAAATTTACCATTCTACCCGTTGGAAGACATACGTAACGATTCAAACTTTACAATGTATAAATTTGGGAAAGAAAGAGAAATTAAAAAGAAGACAGAGAGAAGAAGAGAATGAGAGAAGGAAGTCTTGTATTAGAGCGGCGATGGGGTATGGGTGTAGCAGCTGCTTCGAGCGGTGGGCAAAGCGGCTACTGTCAGAGGCTAATGTAGTAGTTGTAGTAGTCGAGGGTAGCAACCATTGCCGGTGGCAAGCACAACAGACTCCTTTGCAGGAGGTGGGCGATGACTTTAGGCATGGGTTGCTGAAAGCTACGAGAGAAGGGGAAAGAGTACTTAGAGAAAATATAATTTCGTAATACAATCAGGTAATTATATAAATTCCTCACCTTATAAAAATATAAATTAACATAACGAATCAAACTTTACAATGTATAAATTTGGTTTAGTTTTAAATAGAGCAAAATAAATCTAGGTTTAAACCCACTTGATTGTAATTATCATATAAACTTGATGAGCTCTATTAACCCTAAATTACCAACTTCAACTCGACTATAAAACTTAATATTAGTATAATCTGATTTCATTAGTTATTTAAAAATTTTAAAGAATAATTAAAAATATAAAAATTTTAATAGGATAAAATTTGGTATTGGTAAATATTTTTTCAAGATCATACTTATGTAAGAAGCTTAAAGAAATAACCTTAGATAAGAAATAACTAGCGACATATATTAAGTATTGATATTTTTTGTCCTCCTTTATGTTTTTGAAAGATTAAATAAAAAATAACTAGAGCTCCACATGCCACTTTGACTAAATAAAAATTATTTAATTAAATTAAAAGCTCATTTATTTTTCTATGATTCTTAATTAGATAAAATTATTTTTTAAAAAATTATTTTCAAATTTAAATGCAAACTTTTATTTAGATTTTTACCAAACAAACTATACAATGGAATATTTAATTTTTTATTAAATGCTTATAAATAATTTTAAACATAATTACATAAAGATTATAAACATTTTGATTAAAAAACTGAGATAATCAAATTAATCATAAAGAAACAAAATAAATATATATTAACAATATTATCAATTACTAACTAAACAATTAATTAAAAATACTTACATTAAGTAAAATTATGTTATTACTAATAATTCAATTAAATATGTATTGAAACCGTATCGAAATGACACGATACAATACCGAAATCGTTCTAGTCAGACTAAAATTCCAATATGGTTCAAAATTTTAAACTTTGAGGACCATGATTTATTCTTCAATTGAGCTACCTTACTATTAACCTTGAGGTATCTAAAAATGAGGAAAATGACCTTGTTATAATCTAAAGATCAATTAGCAATAATAAAGATTTCTTGAAGATCCATAATCTTAATTGCTTTTCCTAAGCTTTTTTACGCACTTCTAAAATGTATTCGATTGAGTCTATGATTAGGTAGTTCCTAGGTCTTTGGTTACTTCTTTTTGAGTTATTCGCTCTATCATGTGCGGCCAATATGAAACCTATAGTCTAGTATAAATGTCTCTTGGATTTCTCCTCTTTCCATTATTCACTCTTTTTTTTCCATATGGTTGGGTCAGAGAATCAAGATGGTGTTATTGGCTATTGCATCTTTCTATTGTCCTCTTCATTCTTTTTTTTTCATCATTGTTAAATAGTTTGAGTGATTTTGCTTAATAGTCTATCTGTCTAATTATTTCCATCATAGAACAAACA
This sequence comes from Curcuma longa, assembly GCF_044706935.1. Taxonomy (NCBI): domain Eukaryota; kingdom Viridiplantae; phylum Streptophyta; class Magnoliopsida; order Zingiberales; family Zingiberaceae; genus Curcuma; species Curcuma longa. The sequence continues at coordinate 8,804,612 of NC_133873.1, read as the reverse complement.
ACACATGTCAAGTTTGTTTTCATGAAACTAGCAGAAACTGAAGGTTGAGATTTGAATCATAGATGACAACAATGTACAATTAACCAAAAACTAGTTCTTAGATATTTGTGGGACATCCTTGTTAATAGTAGCATTAAGATCCCTCTGAATATCATTCTTAAACCTTTTTAACAAGCCTAAGGGGAATCCTCTATTTGTAAGAGTCTCTCATTGAAGATAGATGCTTGAATTTCTCTTAGCAAATCAACATATTCTTTAATTTTAAAACTGAATTGTTTTTAAATAAGTTGAAAAGTTAAATAAATGAATAAATATTATAATCATTTTTTCTCATAATATGATCAAATAAAATAGATTTGTGGAATATAAATACCTCTGCACTAGATGTTATAGCAAATTTACTATATCACTAGGCACTTTATAACAATCATTACAATTTTAGTTCTAGTATCAATAAATATAACTCTCATATGTAAAGTGAAGCTTTCATTTTGTTAGATAGAAGCAAATACATAAACTAACTCAGTTGGGTGATTAATATTAAAGTCATAAATAACTATGGAAGGGGTCTTGCCAAATGATTTATAAATGTTTAAGTTGGTATTTTGCATTACTAGTTCCAAATGTTTATTTTGTTTAGTTTCTTTATTTGACTTCTTTTGATAACATAAACAAGTTGTAACTTGATTATTTCTTAAAAGGATCAATAGGTGGTTCTTCTAAAATTATATCATTTAGGGGTTCATCTAAAATGCCATTAGAAGATTTTTTCTAAAATGTTATTAGAAGAATTTTCTAAAATGTTATCAAAGGGTTCTTCTAAGGTTGCATCTTTAAGGGATTAATTTATGGTGTCATTAGGGAGTTTCTTAAAAATACTATCAAATGATTCTTCTAAGGTTGCATCTTCAAGGGATTCATGTACAGTATCATTAGGGAGTTCTTCTAAAATGTTATAGTGGACTTGCCTAAAGTAGAGTTATCATGACTTTATTTCTTGAGCATAAGTTTTTCATTTTAGCTAAAAGTTCATGAATTATAAGTGAACTAAGGATTTGAGGTGTTGTCCTTGAGTTTGCTTTAGTTAAGGGAGATTGCTTTGTGTTTATGTACTTATTGGCAGTTTGTTTCTTAAAATTTAGTGGAGCATATCTGATGCCAGACAGAATAGCGATTATTCTGGAGGAGAAGATTAGAGGAGAATTGTAAAAAAAAAGCACGAGAAGTTGGAAAAATGAAGAGAAGCCGCAACACCACTGTCTCTAGGATTTTTGCCCAAAAAGAAAATTTTATTCAATAATTAAAATTCATTTGAAAACAGTTAAATAGATGTATAAATATATTCCTAAATAAACCCTAGCTTAAAAAAAGTCAAAAATACTCTCAAATTCTAAAAATAAAAAATTACTATAAATAGTAAAAAATATATTCGGAGCCTTCGAAAAGGCACTAAACAATGTTTGATGGGCCTGAAAATGGGTCGGTATGGGTTCTATCCATACCGAATAGAGGTCTTTGAAAAAACTTTGATTAGCAACCGACTACGTCTCGTTCTGATGTCCGAGTCAAAAATTATGATTTGTTGAAGTTCGACTCCTCTTCCGCTGCATCAGTTGTTCCGAGTTGAAAAGAACTCGTCCTTGAGTTTATAGAAGTATCATCAACATTCACCGAATAAGACCTTAAGTGCTTCATATTAAAGACATCAGAAGTCTTCAAGTGATTCGAAAGATGCAACTTGTATGCATTGTCATTGATCTTCTACAGTATTTCACACGGTCCAATCTTTCGATATTTAAGTTTATTATACACGCTAGCTAAGAAACGATCACGAGTCATACAACCCAAACATAATCACCAACATCAAAAAGTACCTCACGACGATGACTGTCAATCCGAGTCTTGTACTTAATATTGTTCTCATAAATAGTCAGTTTCACTTTCTCATAAATGCCCTGAAGATGCTCTATCATCTCCTCTGCTTTAGGACTAAATCATCCTATACGAGGGATAGGGGTTAAATCTAGCATCACAGACGAGTTTCGCCCATAGACAATCTCAAAAGGACTCAAACCTGTGGTTCTGTTTCTTGATTTGTTATTGGTAAATTTTGCTTAAGGTAACGCCAAATCCCACTGCTTCAGCTTAGCTCCTGTCAGACACCTCAGAAGATTGCCCAAACTCTGATTTACCACCTTGGTCTGACTATCTGTCTGGGGGTGGTAGGCACTGCTAAATTTCAATTGTATTCTCAGTTTTCCCCATAAGCTTTTCCATAAATGACTAATGGACTTGGTATCACGATCTGAATTATGGACCGAGGAATGCTATGTAAATGCACAATCTCCTTGATGTAAAGATGGGTTATTCAGACAACATCCATAGTCTTCCTGCAAGTTACAAAATGTGCCATCTTAGAAAACCTATCAACCACAACTAGAACAGAATCTGACGTTTGTTGGGTGCGAGATAAACCCAATACAAAATCCATACTGACATCAAACTAAGGAGCTTCAAGAACAGGTAAAGGAGTGTACAAACCTGCATTGCTTAGAATTCCCTTAGACTGCTGGCATATATAACATCGGTTTAGAAAGTGAGTAACGTCACTGGTCAACTTGGGCTGATAAAAATCAACAAAGATAAGGGTCAGTGTCTTACCACGACCAAAATGACCTTCATTATAAAGCTCACTAATAATTTGCTACCTTAATGAACAATTTGGAAGACATAACTACAATCCATGAAACAGATAACCATTATGCAAAATAAAATCATAGCGGTGACCATCTTATACCTCCTAGAATATCCTCCTGAATGAAGAATCAGTTGTGTACATGTTAGCGAAAACCTCAAAGGCTACAACCTAGTACTCATGGTGGTAAGTAATGAAGAGTGATGACTTAGGACATCTGTGACATGATTTAGGCTTCCTGCTTGGTGTCTCAACGTAAAAGTGAACTGCAAATAAGTCACTCACTTGGCATGCCGTCTACTCAGCTTGTGTTGATTATTGATGTACTTATAAAGCTTCATGATCAATAAATAGAATGAACTCCTTCTGTACTAGGTAGTGATGCCAATGTTTCAAGGACTGAACAATAGCATAAAACTCTAAGTTGAGGTAGAATAATCCTTCTTAGATCCGGACAGCTTCTCACTGAAGAAAGCAATTGAACGCCCAGACTAACTTAACACCCCCCAATATTAATGTCGGATGCATTACAATTGACCTCGAACACTTGGTCAAAATCAGGAAGTGCTAGAACTGGTACCTTGGTGATCTTCTACTTGACTAGTTGAAAACTAATCTCTGCTGCTTTAGGCCACTTGAAATTACGTCCCTTGAGACGGTCGGTGATGAGAGCAATCAGAGTGCTAAAGTTTTTGATAAACCGACGGTAGAAAGAAGCCAATCTATAGAAACTTATGATATCGTGCAAGGTCCTTGGCTGAGGCCACTCCAAAACTACGTCTATCTTTGATTGATCTGCGTGAATACCATTAGTAGACACAATAAAGTCAAGAAAAAATATCGACGTAGTAAAAAAGGAACACTTCTTCTTGTTGACACATAAGTACTCCATATTCAACTTTTCAAAAATAGTACAGAGATGATCAAAGTGTGATGCCCACGTCGGACTGTAGATGACAATGTTATCAAAGTGGACCATCATAAATTTTCCCATAAAAGGCCACAAGATTTGATGCATGAACCTCATGAATGTGCTGGGTGTATTTAATAATCCAAAAGACATGACCATCCACTCATATAATTCATATTGTGTCTTAAACGCTGTCTTCTATTCATCTCCAGGCCTTATGTTGATCTGGTGGTATCCACTTTTAAGGTCAATTTTTAAGAAGACCCTAGAACCGGATAGCTGATCCAACATGTCATCCAAGTAGGGCATTGAAAATTTGTACTTAATTGTAATCCTGTTGATGACTTGATTGTCAACACACATACGCCACGAACCATCTTTCTTTAACACTAGTAGGGCAGGAACTACACAGGGGCTCATGCTTTCACGGATATAACTTCTTTCTCATAACTCTACCACCTGCTGCTGCAACTCTTCGACCTCTTTGAATTGAGGCGATATACTGGTCGATTAGACAAACTCGACCGTAGAACAAGATCAATCTGATATCGGATATCTCTCATAGGTGGTAGTCTAGGAGGAAGATCCTCTGCCATTAGCTCGATAAAATCCGCTTGCAGCTATTGTACTTCTATTGGTAAATTCGCGTCGATGGCTATGACATCATTCCAACAAGGTAGCAAAGCATAAACTATGTCTCTAGGCTCCATCTCATCTATAAATCGGGAAATAGAAAGCAGATTAGTATTCTTGGCTACTGGAATTAGAGTAGTTCCTTCTCGTTGTGGTGTCAACATAATCTTTTTTCCTTTAATGTGAAGAGTATAGATATTCTTTCGCCTATCATGAATAACACTATGATCATACTACCAAGATACTTTTACCTCATTGTCTCTGTTTAGCCACGACAACTTGTATGGCTTAGGATGGTGGTCTATCTTCAACTATAATTTCTGGATAGCCTCATCAAACACAACGTTCTCACAACTATTGCTGTAAATAATCATTTTATAAACTTTATCTGCAACTGTGCATGTACTATGAAATATATTGGTTCTCAATCAATTATCTCTCGAATTGCCCTTGGGAGTTAGTAGACTCTTGCGAATGACTAAAGTCTTGTGACCATCACCATAAAGCACCTCGTTAGCTTCAGTATCATCGTACATCGGTTCACTAATTGCCTCATTTTCCACATTTTCCTCGATCAATAAATTTTTGCCTTTCTGGTTAGTAGGAGCAGGTGTCCTGAATTCGTTTGCCCTGTGCTCTTGTTTACCATAACGATAACACCTAATAGAAGTCTTAGAATTAACTTGTGGTGGTTGCTGTTGTGAAGGACGTAAATTGTGAGGGCGAACTAATTGATTGTTTTGGTGATCTCTAACCATTGATTTTTGGTTATGTTGTTTTTTAACAGCTAGTGTACTCTGGTAGACCTCTGAAATCATTTACAACGAATGAAGATTAAGGATATCTTGCAAGGGCTGGCGCAATCTCCTAGGTATCGTGTACCATCTGCTCCTTTGTCTCAGATAAGTCATTCCGGACAATCAACTGGTAGAACTCCTTCGTATAATCATCGACCGATCTTGCACCCTGCCTTAACATGTGAATTCGCTAAAATAGAGCTTGAGTGTAGCCAAAAGGAAGTGACCTCGCATTTTCTCTCAATCAATGATCTTGGTCTTGCCTTGTTTCTCTCGTGAGCGCCGCAACTATTTCCACCACGCGGATGCTTAGCCCTTGAGTTTGATGCAACCAACTTCACTTTCACTCGATCAGACACCTTATTGTAATAAAAAATTCTTTTCACCTTGTTGAGCCAATCAATGAATTCTTCCTATTTGTAATGTTCTTAAAAACTCAGGTAGATCAATTCGAAAATCGAACTATACATATCGTTCCTCTCGACCTCGACGCTCTGAGACCCTATCGTGATTATGGTAAGGGTTGTCGAATGTGGATGCGGAATCACGGTTATAGATACCAACTGACGCTGGACAGAATACCAATTGACGCCGAGCGAGATAACGATTATCCTGCGAGTAATATTGATTCCGTTGATTCGGAAGAATATCAGGAGATAGAGAAATAAACGACACTGTCGAAAATATTATTCATCAATAATTTCTTATCATTAACTAAACAAATTCTTAAATAGACCCAAAACCCTAATTGGTAAAAGATGAAAATTATCAAAAATATTCTAAATACCAAAAAAACTCAAAAATTTTCAAAAATAAAAATGATCAAAAATAGTAATAAAATTTTTTGGATCCTCCTGCATCAGTAGCCCCGGGTTAAAAAACTTATCGTCAAGTTTAGAATAATGCTGGATGGTCATCCAAGAGGAAGATCATCTGATACTAAACCCTAGCAGTTGTTGGACTTTGAGAATCCTAGTCGATTTGCCTATGTCCTTTTTGTGCTTCCTCTTGACTCTTACACGAAGTGATTCACCATCCTGATGTCCAAGTCCTTACCGTTGAGATGCGTGTCACCGACGATAACCTTCACCTCGATGATGCCCTCTTCGATGGTGAGAAGAGAAACACCAAAAGCCCCACCTTCGAGATCAAAGATCAATATGCTCTTCTCGTCGGAGTTGCTCACCTTCTTGTCAAGGTTGTAGGCTATGCCTACTACCATTGTCACCATGGCTGGAGATGATGATAAGGCAAGACCCCGATAAATATTAGTACCAAGGTTACTAGCACATAATGATCTTGAAATTCTATGGGATCCTACTATTACAAATGCCAGATTGGATTGTTGTCCTCTATCAGGTGCAGTAATTGCATAACTTTCTTATTGCCTCCAAGGTTGTATTTATGTGCCAATTTCATCTATCTTATTATCGTCATAAATTGGATCACCGACTATTTCGATCTTGTCGTCTATATATTTCTCAAGAAAATTTTTATCTAAATTAAAATAAAAGAACTTACGTCCTTTAAGATCTCGAGTATTACGATCATAGTGTGAGACTTCCTCAAGCAAAATCTATTTGTCACGACTTTGACCACGTACCTCACTATCTTCAAGATCTTGTGCCGTTAGACGCTGGGATAACTTTGTCATATGTCTCTATAGATCTTCAAGTATCTCGTCTCGGATGCTACAATCACAATGCGAGGCTTTCTCAGCCAGAACCTACCTATCACGACTACAATGACTATCTTGAGATCTAAGAGCTCTGATACCAACTGATGCTGAACATAATAACGATTATTTTGGAGGTGAAAGATTAGAGGAGAATTATAGAGAAAACAAGCATGAAAAGTTGAAAAAATAAAGAGAAGTCGCGCCGTCGCCATCTCTAGGGTTTTTGCCGAATTTTTTTATTTATTAAATAATCAAAGTTATCCGAAAAGAAGGGGAGCCTTGGCGCAACGGTAAGGTTGCATGTGACCTAGAGGTCACGGGTTCATCCGAAAACAGCCTCTTGCCAAAGGCAAGGTAAGCCGGACTGCCTTTTTTTTTTTAATCAAAGTTATCCGAAAACAACTAAACATGTGTATAAATAGACCCCTAAACAAAATCCTAGCTTAAAAAAAGTAAAAAATACCCTCAAATTTTAAAAATAGAAAAGTACTATAAATAGTAAAAAAATATATTTGGAGTCTCTAAAAATGTACTAAATGATATTTGTTGAGTCTGAAAGTAGGTCAGTATGGGTTCCACTCAATACCAAATAGAGGTACTTTGATTAGCAACCGATTGTGTCTTGTTCTGATATTCGAGTTAAAAGTTATAGCCCGTTGAAATTCGACTCCTCCTGTGTCACCCTTGCACCAATATTTTTCTAGTTCATACTAATTTTTGATGGACTCTTATCCATCTTGATTTCTAATGATTTGAGCATATCACCAATAATTTTTAATGGATCTACTAAGCCAAATCATGCTCTTTTAGTGGATATATGTTACGTGAATCAAAATAATTATAATGTCATCTAAACAACTTAATAAATGCATTACGGTCCATGCTACCATAAAAAAAGTGGGCATCTTTTTTGACATGTAAAGTTGTACAACAATTATTATTTTTTGAAAAAAATTAATTCTTCTCTAGAAATATCATGTAATTGGATTGTATATGGGTGGTTTGCATATTATTCATGAAATTATAATAGTAGAAATAATTATTGGGGTGGTTTGTTCTAGTTCTTATGAAATTAAGCTTATCGTTTTTATGAATATGGTTTGGTTGATGCCTCTCATGTATTTAGTGGTAATTGGGAAACATTTTGTTACAAATAAAGCAATGCGATAAGCATACTACAATAACAAAATCTTTATCCCATTAAGTGTGGTCGACTATATTGATCATCCTATACTAATAGATTTATATTTAAATGAATTTTATCTTGTTTTATCATTTCTAAGTCTTCTTTGGTCTCTTTTTTTCTCGATTAATGTGTTTATTTTTTATGGTTTCACATCATCTAACTACATATTTATTGGTCGCCAAGGATACGTCCATATGTCTCTTGGAGTTTTCTCTCAATAGATGCAATTTTGACTTTCTGTCTAATATTCTCATTTTTTATATTATCTATTCTCGTATGTCTGCATATCCACCTTAATATCCTTATCTATGCAACTATCATCTTTTGCTTGTGTGTACTCGATTCATAACACAACATTCATTTTCATGTAACATCACAAGTTTATAAAACTTCCATTTAAGTTTTAGAGGTATCTTATAATTATAAAGAATAATTAATCCCTCCTTCATCCCCTTAATGTTTTTTGCAAAAATGAATCTTGATATTTAAAGCTCTTGCTTGGTAACTTGTTATCTCCTATCTTAATAATTATCTCATTATATATACTATTATTAAATTTAAATTTTATATATTTTATCTTCACTCTACTAAGTCTAAAAGGGGATACTATGATGGTATTTTTGTCAAAAGATGAACAAACTAAATAGGAAATAATATGATGGTATTATATTTTATCTTTTTTTTGAATAATAACTGATAGTATGCAATACCTGTAAAAAAAAAACTAAATGCAAGAAATTTAATACCAATTCAATTAACAAAAATAATTTCCAAAGAGAGGTAACAATTATACCAAAATGATGCAATTTTCATCAATGTTGAAGTTAGCACGAGGCTTGAGCTTGGTCAATGGATAGAGATACTCGGCGGTACTATAATTTTAGTCTTTCTTTTAATGGATCTAGAAGAGATCATTGTTTTTTGGAAGAAGCATTGATTGAAGGGTGCTATGGTTAGATGAGTACAAGGCAAACAGTGGAGATTAGAGTTATATTTCTTTTGTTGATAGCTTTCTCTCTTTATTTTCTTTTCTCTCTTTTTTTTAATTGTTTTGTTGTTATGGTAACAATAGTTTTTTTGTAAGGACTAGAATATAAAATCGATAATTTAAAAACAAACTTGTGATATTAAAATAATGTAAATATATTGGATCAATATGAAAATTTTAGATTAATCCGTGGAGATGGAGGTCAAACTGCAATGATGTTGGCAAAGAGGGAGTAGAGGAGGCTAACAAAGCAGGAGCCCGATGACATCAATACCTTGATAGCTCAGATATCAGAGTTTGCTTTAGATCAAGCTTGATCTTTTCCTCTCTCAATGATTCTTTGCTAGCAGTGAAGGAGCGCAATGTGTAGGAGTGCACGATTGTGGCAATGATGGAGTGAGAAAGTGGTTAGAGGGGAATGCATTAGTGAGATGCAGGATTTGCAACTTGCATCCAAGTCAAGCTCAAAGGAAGAGGGCCTAAAGTAGCTAGAGTTATCAAAAGAATTAGAGGCTGAGATGAGTGAGAGGTTGCGAGGCTTGGTTAGAGTCCTCACTTTAGTGAGTGGAATCAGGTGAAGCTGGTGATGTCAGAAGAGAGGGCAGGCTCCATTGATGCCAAATTTGTTGATGGAGCGATATACTACGTTGAGTGGTGTTATTGACACGCTGTAGAGGTTGAGTCATTAGAAGCTATTGTGGGAGGAGGCAAGTTGAGAGAACGCTGTTGCGACAAGCATCGTAGATGTAGATTTGCAAGCTCATAGTTGGAGTAGATGAGGCAAATGTTGAAGTGGCGGCGGCTATACTTCCTGGGGAATAAGGATCAAAAGGATACTTTGGCGGATGAGGCTGTCACAGTTGAGGAACTAGAGCTGTATAAGGCTTAGGATCAACATTTTTTTTTATCACTGAGAATAAAAGTGGTTTGCTATGCTCAAAGGGGAGTATCCATAGAGAAGGGGGACGTTGAAGCTGTAGGATGATGGAGAATGAAGGTGAATATCGAGATTGAACCACCAGGTTTTGACTTTAATACCAATTGATAGAGTATCAAAATGGAATCGTTGAACCACCCAGGAACATAGAATGAAATTAATGAAGCAAAGCGAACTATTAAAATTCAAAGACTTCAATAATATTTTAAACTTTTCGATAATTCTTCTCTAAACAAAGCTAACCTTCCGTATGTTAATCAAGTAATTGTCAGGCAAAACAGTTTAACATCATAGTGTTCTGACACTTGACCCTCCAAAAATAAAGATTTTTAAGACCAAAAAACAGCTTTGTGGACTTGAAACCTATCGTATCATTTTCCATTTCAGAAGTTGTAGTTGTTTGTACCAAAAAGCAGGCAGTTTTATGTTTGTATGTCAATTCAAGGATGCTAATCTATAAGAATGACCCATAACTTCATGAAAGATGAATCATGTAGTGCTTGCTATTGCTATCTGTTACATTTTCCCCCAGATAACAGAACTGGAATGGTTTCTATGGTCTTTTCTGATGTTAACATCGTCTCTAGTATTCCCAACTAACAAACTGCTCTGATAGATTTTACATTAATCCATTTTCTGAAAAGGTTTTGTGTAACATTGCTTTCGTGTTTTCTAAAGTCACAGTTCTTTCTTATTTGGTTATGCGCTTAGTTTCAGTGATATGCAGAGTGAATAGTTAAGGTTAATGAAAATTTTCTTGTTGTTGCAGGCTGGTCTGGCATTTTTATCTGTAATTATAAATGCTTTGAACTCATTTATATTTTGGTAATTCCCACCCATTTGTACCCATTTATAATAGTAAGCTTTTAGGCTTACGGATAGAGGTGAAATATTTATATTTCAATTATTATTTTTTTCATAGTCAATCCACATGTATTCAGATAAGTTGGATTAATGTTAAAAAAAAAAAATTTGTTTCAACCATGAACATGCGAGTTATTCTTTTATAGAGCCACGTATATATTTAAATTTATAGGCTGAGTTGGTTGAACTATTAAATGCTTTTTTTTTAAAAAAAAACTTAACCATAACTATACATGGAAGTTGAATATGTTTTTTGTTAATAATTGAATTCAACAAATCAATGCGCCAATGTTTTATTTTATCGACTGATTAATATTGTACAATAGATGGACTCATGATTTTGTTGCAAATTATATATCCCTTTATATATATATTTTTGTTTTCTTGAAAAATTTTAAATGATAAGAGTGTAAAGAGGAAACATGAAAAATGATAAAATCGTGAGAAAAAAACAAAAAAGAAATTTGTGTTAAAAGATTAATGAAGTTAATTTGTAGAAAGTGGTAACATGCTTATTTGTTATTTGTTGAAGTCTTTTATAAGATATTTTACCTCATGTATTTTTCTTGCATATATATTTTACATTTTTATATTTACTTTTGGAGTTTTTGATCTTCAATTTATTTGATGAGATGTATGTACAGCGCTTGTGAAGTTCTATTAGTGGTATGCATTTAGTTAGTTAGTTAAATTTTATTTATATTTTGCTTTGACACTTTTAATACATGTGTGGCAAATGAAGAGCTTCACGATAAACTTAGCTCTTGCGCAAGGTGACAACAACTTTTAACTTAAAAAAAAATGATAATCCCAGTAGCCACATCTCTGGGGGTGGTCGGCCCAATCCCACGGAAGTTTTCCACCGACCACCAGGGTAAATCGGGAACGCATACGGTAGCCAATCCAGATGCCCAGCATCCTTTGATTGCGTTCCCCATTTGGAGGAAAATTTCTACAAATACGCCATAGCTGGGGATCGAACCGCGGATCTCTGAGTTACAATCCGGATGTCCTACCATTGCACCATTGCCCCGGGGACAACTTTTAACTTTACTATTGTTGTTTAGTTGCCTTTTCTAACTAACCAATCGATTAATCTTTTGTTCATTCTTGCTGGTTGCTGAATCAATTGATATGGATTAATACAATTGACTAACCAATCAATTATTGTCTCGGACAAAACCCCTTTTGGTCGTTTTGTTTATTGTTCTTATTGTTGAGTTGGCTAAATCCATTATCACTCGACTAACTCATAATAGAATACTATACTTTTTGATTTAAAATTCATGATGAGTAATCGACTAAGCAAAGTATCGATCAATAATAATCGCTTGCCTAATCGATTGTTAACAAAATGAACAGAAGCATTTCTTTTTCATTCAAGTCCTCCTCGACTGAAAACCTCTTCCAGTCAATTGATATTTTGATTGTGATAAATAGGATCGACTCCATTTCTAAATTTAATCTTATATATTGTTCCTGTTGAGATCTACTTCTGGATGCGCTGTTTCTTTTCAGCACCCCACTTGAGCTAGCCTGATTGGAGAGGAAGACGTAGAGCTTCTGGGACCTGCACGCACAAACACTGTGAGAAGGAAGGCCAGGGGTTGCCCCGGCACGACCACTCCGATGCCTAAGTTAGCTTTCGTTGAAGGACGAAGGAAATGTGAATGAAAGGGGAGAGAGTTTGTGAGATTGCCTACCTCCCTCCAGTACAGACCAACCTTTATATAAGCCGGAGGCATCAGGTCACATCACGAACATGACGAGAGTCCCATCACGGTTATGAATGCGTTAGAAGACATGGTATAGTCAGCGTATATGTCCCATCGCTGACTTAGTGTTGAGGGATCATGTCATACACATTTGTCAGACCATTTCCATAATTGGTGGCAGGGGAACATTCATGGTCGTGTGATGGGGGAGTGGTCTTTGGGAAAGAGGAAAAGCATATATAGGGCCAGGGCATAATCGGGGAGTTGACACATCCTATGCTCAAATGGGTCAATTTGGCTCGGGATAGAGATGCCAAAGGATCCGGATCGTCTCGGGCGAAGATGTCCGTACGAAATCGAGTAGGCCTGGAGGATCCGGCTTCCTTGAGGATCCGGCTAGGTCCCGCGCCGACTCGAGGGACTTGGCGGGTGCTCGAGAGGATGAGGTTTAGTCCGGCTTTGCGTGAGGATTAGGAGTTGGCTCGGTTGATTCGAGAGTGGAGAGCCTCATTGAGGGGACTCGGAGCCGTAATGGAGGCCATCAATCAGGTTTGATCCTGATTTCCCCAACTCGACCTGCAAGACTCAACTCGGGGCCGAAGTGCCGGAGATCCGGTTCGATCCGAGCTCTGTGACGTTCTGAACCCGACTTGAGGATCCGGCTCAATTCGACGACGCTCCGGGCCAGACCGATGGGTTACTTTCGGATTTGATTAACCGTGACCCGCCCCCTTACGCCCATAACACATATTTCAAGTATATGTGTAGCCTGACTCTCCTCACAAAAGTTTAAATATATATCAGAAGATTTTGTATTGTCTCTGGGATTTCAACATGTCTAACACTCGATTCTTATCAATTTGTTGATATTTTTTTATTGTTTAATATCTGATCGACCTCATTTCCCTAAAATGCAATCTTATAAATTCTATAATTCCTTAAGAATGCTGTGGAAAAAACCCCTTAATTTCACGATCAACCTCATCTTCAACTTAGATTACGGAGGAATACTAAAGTAGATTGGGTGAGTTTTTCTACAAATAAATTATTCACATTATGCTATTGTGCCTTTTGAATGTAATCTGATTTTCTAATAAATGTAAGAAAGAGAGCTCAGTTGAGTTAGAAGCAAACTATGGGACAATGATGTTACAACATGTGAACTTATTTAAGTCAAATAGTTCATTAAATTGGGGCATGCTCCCATTAAGTTTATGGAACTCTATAATGCTAAAGGACTGTAAATATTAGAGATTAAATGTATAGAGTGAATTGTTCGCAATTCATCTAGTGAGAAAAGGACTCAAGGCTCTTTTTAAATATTTAGTATTAGTATTGACATAACCCTTTCAAAATGCGAAATCAAAATTCTATAGTTCTATTACTTTGTTAGTTAGAACAATTAATTATATAATCTAATTTATTATGGTTCTTAAAAGAAAACAAACAAAATAGATATCAACTATAAATATAAAGTGGCAAACAATATAATAGACAATTATAAAATAAGCAATAAGAATAAAGATGAGATTATAAATAATTTTTTTTGGATAATTAAATAATTATATACTCTACTTTCATCAATTAAATCATGCACAAACTAAATGTCACGAAACAAACAAGAGAAATATTTAACTGAAGACTCAAATAACACTGGCTGGTTTGTCCCAAGACAACTCTAGTCTCTTCCAACTGATGATGAACTTGTTGGGGCCGGCGCACCAAGAGCAAGTATGTATTACAAATTCCCCACTCGAAATGGAATATCATTATTTCAACTTGTTAGTATACATACCATCGTACCAATCTGATTCAACTAGTTGTATGAATAATAAGTAAAGCACGGTAGCCAAATATAAACAAGGCAAAGCAGACTATATAGACAAATAAATAAATAAATAATATTTCCAAATTGTCACTACACTTCACAAGTTTTCTCAACGAATACGAAGAGCTTTTGAGTGTATCGAGCACTTATAAATGATTCCCGAGTCATTCAAAGTGATTTTTGATGTTCAATGCTGAGGGCCTTTTATATTAGTTTTCCGATTGACCAAATTAGTTTTCGATCGATTGATTTACAGTTTATTTAGTGCCCATTCCTCAGCAATTATTTAGTTTTTCGATCACTTTAAACTTCATTTTCGATCACCGAACACCTTCCATGCTAGTTTTCCCATCTAGATTCTTTTTACTGACTAGATTTTTTTTGGTCGCCCAATCAGTTTACGGTCGCTCGAACATAGCCACGTTAGCGGATTGAATTCTATCCTTTACCATATATATATATATATATATATATATATATATATATATATATATAAGTATGTATGAGTAATTAACACTTGTCTTTACAATACATATTTGGTCAAGTAGCTTACTTACAAACCAGTTAACCAAACGAGAACTTTAGTTACTGTTTGTTAACCTTGACTTCAAAATTTCTATTAATTTTTTGATTAGGTCAACCCCTAGCTGTATATGGTTACCCACGTCCCAAGCATAAAAACAATTCCTCACAACCTTATTGTCTCTTAGATTTATCTTCCTTGGTTATCCAGGATACCTTGTCTGATGTCCAATCTTACTGATCCGTTTGGGCTTTCTTTGTCAAATATTTGGTTCATCAACTCATGTAAACTTCCTCTACCAAATGTCTAGTTTGTTGACTCATCTACACTTCCCCTACTAAATGTTTGGTTCGTCGACCCTCCGAACTTCCTTTCCTAGTATTTGGTTTTGCAAACTATTGAGATTTCTTTTGCTTGGTGTCTAATATATCTAATCCATCAAAAATGTAAGATCGAAATGAGCGCTAGTGAGGGTGGGGTGAATAACACATTTATCACTTTTTCATATGTTCGTAAAACTTCATAAATCGAGTATTTGAAATACAGCAGAACATGCAATCACACACAAAATTGACACATTTATTTTACTTGGTTCACAAGCACTGACTGTTACTCCAAGTGTTATATTTGAAAGGTGTCCTAAGACAATCGTCTTATGGTTATACTATTTATTGAAAAAATAGAAATTCACTATTTGAGTGCACATTCTCTATGTGTTTGATTGGATCTTAAATTCTATTGGCTACTCAATCACCTTCAGGCACTTCGACTTATACCCAATCATCCCGGGTCCACACCTTCATAGAGTCATTTACTTAAAATGTCAAAGTATAAGTTTTCATAACCAAGATGACTTTAATACCTCAAGTTGAAGGAAATTTATACTCGAGCTATAATGAAATCTTTATAGACATGTATAGAACCACATGAAGTCTCATGACAGGTCACTTCCGATAACTAGTTGTCCTTAATCAGTATCCATATATTAACTCTCAACATCTCAATGTTTCCAATCAGTTAGGATTGGTTGCTTAATAAAACCATGGAGCTAACATATACTAGTCTCACAAAATCGATGATGCTCAGTCTTATTAATTTATTGATTAGAAAATATTTTAATACATACATAATTATACATATAGAGATATTCACTAATTATGATTTAATCACAAGTTCTCTCATGTTATGTATTGTATTGTGGACCTTAGTAATTGAGTTTAAGATCAAATTAAATACATAGACAATATGCACTTAAATAGTAATTTTATTTATCTAATAAATAGTATATTATCTAAGACGATTGTCTTAGAACATTTTTCAAATATAACGTACTCCCATTTGGCCTAATGTCAATCCCCATGGTATCCAATAGCATAGGCCTCTACATGACTCTCAAACTTACTTTGAGGTAAAGATTTCATCCAAGGATTTGCTAGATACCTTTTGGTGATTTTTTTTATTTGTATTTCATTCCTACTAATGATCTCCCTGATTAAATGATAACAACGGAGCATATATTTGGATCGCTGATGAGACTTAGGTTCCTTAGCCTGAGCAATGACATTATTATTGTCATAGTAAACTAGTATTATTTTAATAATGCTCGGAACCACATCAAGTTCTGTGACGAACTTCTTGATCCAAATCACTTCCTTTACTGCTTCCGAAACAACAATGTATTCCGCCTCAGTGGTAGAATCAACAATGATTTCTTGCTTGAAACTTTTCCAATTTATTGTACCCCCATTTAATGTGAATACATATCCAGACTAGGATTTGAAATTATCCTTGTTCATCTGAAAATTGACATCAGTATACTCACGTATAATCATATCACCCCGTCCATATACCAAAAATGAATTTTTAGTTCTTCCTAAGTACTTAAGGATTGCCTTGATAGCCACCTAATAATTTGTGCCTGGATTTGACTAGTATTTGCTCATGACACTTAGATCGTATGATATATTGAGCCTTGTACATAACATAGCGTACATGATTGATCCTATAATTGATGCATATGGGATCTGGCTCATGTGAATCCTCTCATCTTGTGTGCGTGGACACATAGACTTCAAAAGATGAATCACATGTCTCATGGGAATGAAACCTTTCTTAGATTCTTTCATGCTAAACTGTTTTAGCACTTTATTGATGTATATAGATTGTGAATGACCAAACAACCTTTTCGATCTATCTCTATAGATCTTAATCCCAAGGATATAAGCTGCTTCTCTCATGTCTTTCATGGATAATATTTTTGACAACTAAATTTTAATAGACTGTAGAATGGACACATCGTTTCCTATAAGTAATATATCATCAATATATAATACTAGAAACACGACCACACTCCCACTATCTTTATGTACACGCAAAGTTTATCTTGATTTTATAAGAAATCAAACTCTTTGATTACCTCATCAAAATGGATTCCAACTTCTCAATGCTTACTTCAGTTCATAAATGGATCGTTGAAGCTTGTATACTTTATTTTTATCAACAAATATGAAATATTAGGGTTGTATCATATACACATCCTCATTTCTATTAAGGAATGATGTTTTCACATCTATCTGTCATATCACATAATCATAATGAGCCGCTATGGCTAGGAGTATCTGAATAGACTTAAGCATATCTATTGGTGAAAAGGTCTCATCATAGTCAATACCATATTTTTGACGATAACCTTTCAACACCTGTCTTTCTTTATGGGTAATCAAATTATCATTCATGTCAATTTTTTTTCTTGAAAATTCATTTTCACCCTATAGGACTTATCCCTTTGAGTGGGTCCACCAAGTTATAAACTTGATTTTTGTACATGGAATCCAATTTTGATTTCATAGCTTTTAACCATGAGTCTTTTTTTTTTAATTTTTTAGAACTTCTTCATAACTAGTAAGCTTCATTCTTAATGAGTAGTATGTTTCTCAATTCACTTATGAAAAATTCATATCTCTCAAGAATTAGACGTGCCCTACTAGATCTATGAAGTGACAATGTATCTACAAATTCATCTATTATCTCATGCCTATGAGTAACAACTTGAGGGTCATGATTAGGCGTCACTTGTGTGTGTGTGTGTCTCTATTGGAGTTTCTTGAACTACTCTTAGCACAATTTCAGTCCCACTATTTTCTTGTAAGAGAAACTCTTTCTCTAGAAATACAACAAGCCTTGAAATAAACATCTTTTGTTTTGATAGATGATAAAATTGGTAACTCCTAGCTTCCTTAGGGTATCCAATAAATAGACACTTAGCAGACTTAGAATCTATTTTGTCTGACACAATTCTCTTCACATAAGCAGGACAACCTCATATCTTCAAATAAGATATATGAGGTTTTTACCATTCCATATCTCATATAGAGTAGTAGAGACTGCCTTAATTGGGATTTTGCTTGGCAAGTAAACAACTATCTTGAGTGCATAACCCAAAAAAGATTTGAGAAAATTTACATGATTCATCATTGACCTAACCATGTCCAACAAAGTTCAATTTTTTCTTTCTGACACCCCATTATGTTGTGGCGTATAAGGTGGATTCCATTGAGACAATATCCTATTGTCCTTAACATGATCTTGAAACTCCTGACTTAAGTATTTACCACCACGATTCGATCAAAGTAATTTAATACTTTTACCAAGTTAATTTTCTATTTCATGTCTATATTCTTTGAACTTTTCAAAGGCGTCAGACTTGTATCTCAATTGATACACATACCCAAATCGTGAGTGATCATCGATGAAGGTGATGAAATAGCTATAACCTTCTCGTGCATGAGTGATCCACACACTTTGGTATATATAAGGTCCAAAGTGTAATTCTATCGTTTACCTTTTTTCTTAAAAGGTAACTTAGTCATCTTGTCTTTATGCATGAATCATTTGTATCAAATGAATCCAATTCAAATGAGTCCAAAATTTCACACTTGTGTAATTCAGACATGTGTTTCTTACTTATATAGCTAAGGCGACTATGCCATGTGTAGGATGTTAATCGATCATTACTTCGAGCATGCTTGTTGCTCGTTTCAATATTGAATATGTCATTGGATATATCTAACGCGTAAATATCATTGTATAATATTATAGTTCCATAAAGATCACCATTTAACATTATATTTGAGAGGTGTCCTAAGACGATCGCCTTACAGTTGTACTATTTAAATAAATAAAAATTTACTATTTAAGTGTATATTTTTCATATGTTTGATTGGATCTTAAACTTATTTACTGAATGCCCACAATATGATTCATAGCATGAAAAAATTTATGATTGGATCATAACTTGAGCATCTCTACATGTGCAATTATGAATGTATTAAAATTATCCATAGTCGATGAATTGATGAACGTGGATGTTATCGATTCTGTTGAGACTAGCACATTTTAAACTCCTTGATTTGCCAAATAGTGTTCTCACTGGCTGGAGACATTGGATGTTGAGAGTTAAATGTGGATGTTGGTTAAAGATAACTAGTTCATTAGAGTGACCTGCCATGAGACTTCGTATGGTTCTATGCATATGTCAATGAAGATCTTAGTGCAGCTTAAGTGCGAGTTTCCTTTGACTTGCGGTATTCAAGTCACCTTAGTCATGGAGGCTTATACTTTAACATCTTAAGCAAATATCTCCGAGGACATGTGGACCTGAGATGATTGAGTATAAGTCAAAGTACTTGAAGGTATTTGAATAGCCCACAGAGAATTCACCGCTCTTTGTAAAAAGAGAGGTATATCCTACGGTCGCTTGTTAGGATTGTTACTGAAAGTCTTTGGTCAAAACATCACATGTCAAGAGTATGACATTCTTGGACACATGTACGAGTAACTTGAATCCATAGGATAAGAAAGCAAGCTTGGGCTAGGTGTGATGTAGTCAGTATAGTGGGAACTGACACATATAGACCATGTCCTGAACTAAGCAGGTATAAGACGGTGAAAGGAACGAGACATTTCATTATAGCTACTGAAGGATTTCAAAATGGTTCTGAAATCAATCATTAATTTTTAGTCAATTGAAGATGATGATGTACTACTAGGCGCCACTCATGATCGTTCTATAATTAATGATTAATTACGAATGACCAACATAATCAAAAATCTATTAAGTCACACGCATTGCAAGTTTCTCTTAAGGACTTAAAATGAGTTTAAGAATTTGATTCTCAATTCAAGAGAAAGAAAGTCTGGTTGGACTAAACAAAGGATAAAATGAACCAAATTAGTTTGGTTTATGATGGAAAATATTTTGGCAAAACAGAAGTGATGAGGGGCTTCGTCTTGTAAAGATGAAATAAGCAAAACTAGTTTGGATCAAATTGGAGGTCGTTTGGTTATTGAACCAAGAATTTAGTTTTGAACCAAATTGAACTAACTCGATTTGGTTTAAAACGAACTCAGGTTAATCAATATATGGGTTCTAGTTGGGTTTTAGATTGGACCCAAAATCCAATAAGATATGATATCGAAAAGGAATGAACAGTTGGCCTTAAACCCTAATGGTTAGGATCAATTACAACCATTCAAACTGGTTCGCTATTGTAAATCCTAAAATCCAGTTCAAATCAATTTGATTTTTTTTCTTCCTAGTCTGGTTTGGTTTCTTCTTCCTCCCGTTCACAGTGCTCACCGCTTGTCCGCACGCCCGCATGCCCGCACGCCCACACGCTTGCGAGATTTCTTCTTGCAGCGCGATTTAGTTGGAACAAAATCGACCACGATCTTCTGGCGATCCCGCATCCGCTGGCGAGAAGATCATGGCGATCGGGTATAAGTGGCTAGGCGTCGAGGATCGGAGGCAAGCACACGAAAATCCTAGCGTTGTTTTCCCCTTTCCCTTCTCTTCGTTGTTCGTCGTCGTTGAAGCCCAATCAAACTCCTTCCGCTAGTAGTCAACCACTAGAGGAGGGTTTGCCACCATTGCTCTTTTGTTCTGCAGTCAGATCGTCGTCGGATTGAGGGTTTGCCGCCTCTACCCTTCTGTTTTGCCATCGGGATCACCGTCGGATTGGGGTTTGCCACCGCTGCCTTCTGCTTTGCCAGAGATTTCACAGCCGAAGGAGGGTTTGCCGTCGGGTTGCTGGCCGGAGGAGCTGCTGCCTGCCACTAGATTTCCTTGCCACGACCGAAGGAGTTACTGCTACCGAGACCGCGGGTAGCTGTTGGGGTTTTATTGCCGAAAATCGTGTGCCTATGGTTATTTTCTATCTTTTCTGAAAAGTGTTCCGATCCCTTTTCTTACTTTGTAACTATCCGAGAATTTGATTGTCGACGATAGTTTGAAAGCCCCGGAAATGAACGTGACTTGTGTTGTTGCATTTTTCTAATATTAGAATTCTATCTTGTATCGACCATTGCTATTCGACAGCTAGTATCGAAGATGACGACACAACTTAATGGCTTGGGAAGTCGTCTAGAAGAGTACTTGGTGTGGATCACCAGTAGAAGTAGAACTTCGACAAGAGCCGCTTGATTGATGTCATTCTAGCTGAGCATCATATGCTAGTATGCGTAGAATATTTATTATTTAAAAAATAAATAAATTTCAATCATATCTTGTACCTATTGTATTTGTATGCGTGTATTGTGAGTGTTGTAATAATTAAGTTTAATTATTATTTTATTTTTGCTGTACACGATTGTGATATGTGTAAACACGCGTAACACACCGGGCCGATTTCAACAATGGTATAAGAGCCTGATAGTGCAAGACATACGTGTAAAATCGTTTTGCATGTTATAGTTAGTCGTAAATTACTAGGGCGTTGTCGTGGGGGATGACAACTCCTTCCAGGTCTTGAGTCCTCAATTGGATGAAAGGACCTCTATCCTGACTTCTGTTGGTACCGATATTATAAGTCTCTAACCGTCGCCCATGAGCTTTGCGAGCACGATTAGAGTCTCCATCCATATGACCTCCATTAATCATATTGATATCCCCTCGGTGAGCTATGTTGTCCCGGTGGTCTTGGCAGCCTTAGGTTGAGCCTCCTATGGAGGTGCTTGATGATCAAGTTGCCAATCTTCCCTCCACAGTGGCCTATCGCGACCCGGTGGAGATCGCCGAGGCATCTTGTGTTATATTAGGGAGGTGTTCTAAGACAATCGTCTTATGATTATACTATTGAATAAATAGAAATTCACTATTTAAGTGTATATTTTATATGTTTGATTGGATATTAAACTTATTCACTGAATGCCCACAATACATTTTATAGCATGAGAGAATTTGTGATTAGATTACAAATTATGAGTCTCTCTACATGTGTAATTATGAAAGTGTTGAAATTATCCCTAGTCGATGAATTGATGAACACGGACGTCATTGATTCTGTTGAGACTAGTACGTTTGTACTCCTTGATTTACCAGGCAGTAGTTCTCACTAGCTGGAGACATTGGATGTTGAGAGTTAAATGTGAATGCTATCTAT
>NC_133873.1:8780140-8782319 GCF_044706935.1 Curcuma longa | reverse complement strand
TTTCTCCGCCTTCGAGTTTTCGAGAAGGAGAAGATTCATAGTGCATCGGGTGTGTGCGTGCGTGTGGATCCTTGGATTAGTCACCTCTGCGGAGGTGGATACCAAGTAAAATAAACCGGGTTAGCGTTGATCTCTGTCTTTCTCTTTTATATTTTTGCTTCCGCTAATCTCTGTGCAGAGAAAGATCAAGAAAAATCGAGAAACGCTATTCACCCCCCCTCTAGCTGTTCAACCGATCCTAACATATCGATGGTCAATCGTTGACCGTCGATTAGGACAAACAGTCGAAACTCTTTCCGACAAAAATGGAAATATTTTCTGATCGCTTTACAAGCTCTCGGTGGCAAACCCTAATACAATCAACCTTTCCTCTCTTCTCCCACGCAACCAAACATGAATTATGTTACACGAACAACATCTCCTCTCCCACACGGTTTTCTTCGGTAGCAAACAACAAGGACAGCAACCACCAACGCCCGGGAGAAACAAAGAGAAGTAGAGAGCTTCGGCTGCAACAAGGAGAGCTCCGGCGGCCCCTGCTCCTCACGGTAACAAGGAGAATTAGAGGATGGGCTCCTCTGGCGGCATCCAAGGGAGGATGAGCTCTCTGTTCTTCACAGCAACCAACTGAGAAGAAAAAAAACTCCGGTGGTTCTACTCCTCACGGCAACAAGGAGAAGTAGAGGATGGGGTCCTCTCCGGCGGTTGGGGGGGGGGGGGGGGTAGCGGAAGTTGGCTGACGCTGGCGCATCGCAGCGAGGAGGAAGACAACGCCCATGCTGTGGTTTTTATCGCCCGGTGAAGAGAAGGTTCAGAGAAGAGGATGAACCGATCCCTCTTTGCTCGTGAAGAGGGAGATGGCGGCGCCGTTCAGCTCGCGAAGAGGGATTGGCCGGCGCCTTCTGCTCGCGTGGAGGGAGAGGGTCGGCGCCTACTGCTCGTGTGGAGGGAGATGGTCGCCTTATGCTTGCGTGGAGGGAGAAGCCCTAGTGCTTGGGAGGGCGGCGAGCGCATGGAGATGGCGGCAAGGGCGGGCATCTTCTCAGCGAAGAAGATGAACAGGGCCACCGGGTTTTTCATCGCACCAGCCGTGAACAGAGACTCCTCTCTGTTTTATCGCGCGTGGAGGAGAAGATGCACAGTGCGGCGGGCAAATAGTGCGTGAACCGGATGAAGGAATAGATTGAACCAGATCGGGTTTAATTCTCGAGTACTGTAGCAAACCCTAATTTTAGAGTTTATTGTAGCGAACCGGTTTAATCTTGGTTCGCTTGGTTCACTAACCAAACGACCTCCGATTTAACCCAAACCAATTTTGTTCGATTTCGTCTTCACAAGACCAATCTACTCATCTCTTCCATTTTGCCAAAACCTCTTCCATCGTTAACCAAACCGAGTTGGTTCAATTTGGTTCAAAAATGAATCATTTGGTTCAGTAACCAAATGAGTCTCTGATTTAAACGAAATCAATTTTGTTTATTTCGTCTTCGTAAGACGAGTTCCATCATTTTATCCATTGTCTGGTCCAACCAGATTTTATTTCTCTTATTTCGAGAATCCAATTCTTAAACTCGTTTTAAGTCTTTCGGAGAACTTGTAGTGCGTGTGACCCAATAGATTCCCAGTTATGTTGGCCATCCGTAATTAACTATTAATTACGGAACGATCATAAGTGACACCTAGTAGTATATCATGATCCCCAATTGACCAGAAAATCAACGATTGATTCCAAAATATTTTCTAAACCCTTCAGCAGCTCACTTAATCGTGCCTCGTTCCTTTCACCGTCTTATACCCGCTTGGTTCAGGACATGGTCTATGTGTCGGTCCCCACTAGGCTGACTACGTCACACCTAGCCCAAGCTGCTTTCTTGTCTTGTGGATTCAAGTTACTTGTACATGTGTCCAAGAGTCTCGTACTCTTAACATGTAATGCTTTGGCCAAAGACT
Organism: Curcuma longa; assembly: GCF_044706935.1. Classification (NCBI taxonomy): domain Eukaryota; kingdom Viridiplantae; phylum Streptophyta; class Magnoliopsida; order Zingiberales; family Zingiberaceae; genus Curcuma; species Curcuma longa. The sequence continues at coordinate 8,780,369 of NC_133873.1, read as the reverse complement.
TTTAGTAACAATCATGACAAGCGGCCGCAAGGTATACGTCTCCTTTTCAAGGAGCGGTGAATCCTCTGTGGGCTATTCAAAAACACCTTCGGACACTTCGACTTATACCCAATCATCTCAGATCCACCCTCCTCGGAGATGCTTACTTAAGATGTCAAAGTATAAGTCTCCATGACCAAGGTGACTTAAATACCGCAAGTCAAAGGAAACTCGCACTTAAGCTGCACTG
>NC_133873.1:8769344-8780040 GCF_044706935.1 Curcuma longa | reverse complement strand
ACCCCCCTCTAGCGAACCAACCGATCCTAACAATCTTATCTTATCTCCATATATAAAATCAACATTATTTGAAGTAAACTTCAAAAATTATTCTAATCCCATAATAAATTCATCGGTCAAATCTCTACATTCAGGTAAATTCTTGTTATACATCCAACTTCATATTTTCTACATTTTTCCTCATCAAACCCACAAATTCCAACATATTAAAATATAATTCATCAATAATTCTTACTTAATTCATCAAAACTTGTTCTAATCTCATAAATTATAATTTTTACTTATAAACTTGTTCTTACTTATCTCTTCATCAATTAAATATGTATAATTAATTCAAACTAAATTATAATAATAAACATTAACATTATAATAAAAGGGTTTAGGGTTTTAGAATTTAGGGGTTTAAGGATTTAGTGGTTTAGGGTTTATGATTTAGGGTTTAGGTTTTTAGGGGTGTGTTACGATTTAGGGTTTAGGGTTTATGGTTTAGTATTTACGATTTAGGGTTTAGGGTTTAGGGTTTAGGTTTTTAGGGGTTTAGGGTTTATGATTTAGGGTTTTGGGATTTAGGTTTACGGTTAAGGGGTTTAAGGTTTAAGGTTTAGGGTTTAGATTTTAGGGTATAGTGGTTTAGGGTTTAGGGTTTAGGGTATAGTGGTTTAGGTTTACGGTTTAGGGTTTAGGAGTGTAGGGTTTAGTTTTTTAGGAGTTTATAGTTTATGGTTTAAGGATTTAGGGTTTAGGTTTTTAGAGGTTTAGGGGTTAGGGTTTAGATTTTAGGGTTTAGTGGTTTAGGGTTTAGGGTTTATGGTTTAGGGTATAGTGGTTTAGGGTTTAGGGTATAGTAGGGTTTATGGTTTAGGGTTTATGAGTGTAGGGTTTAGTTTTTAAGGAGTTTATAGTTTACGGTTTAAGGGATTAGGTTTTCAGAGGTTTAGGGGTTTAGGGTTAAAAAGGTTTAGGGTTAAAAAGGTTTAGGGTTTAGGTTTAAGGTTAAAGGGGTTTAAGAGTTTAACGATTTAGGTTTTACGATTTATGATTTATGATTTTAGTGTTTGCATCAACCATAGATGCCCATAAAGTAGTTCGGGGAAAGGCTTGTAACACATACCTTACAAGATCGCGGTTATCGATCTTTTCACCGATTACATGGAGACCGTTTACGATCTCCTTGAACCTTCCATGCATCTGACTTACATTTTCATTAGATCTCATTGAAAAAGATTGTAGTTGACTTACCAAGAGATCCTTCTTGGCTCGCCTAGATTCGCTTGATCCTTCGTTAAGTTCGATAAGCTTTTCCCATAGTTCTTTTGCTGAATCAAATGGACCGACCTTGCTCAGTTGTTCCTTTGAGAGTCCACACTGCAAAGTCGTTATAGCTTTTGCATTCGCCTGCGCCTTCTTACATATATCCTTTGACCAGTTTTTGATAGGTAGAGTTGTTCCAGTTGCATCCTTAGGTTTTTCGAAGCCTTCTACAACAATAATCCAGTTTTCAAAGTCATTCATTAAATAAAATTCCATTCTACCTTTCCAGTATGCGAAATCGTTTCCGTCGAAGAATGGTGGTCGTGCGGTGCTATAACCCTCTTGGAACGCCATATGTTGCTCCGGTTGATTGTTAGATCCTCCGAAACGTACCGGGCTCTGATACCACTTGTTAGGATCGGTTGGTTCGCTAGAGGGGGGTGAATAGCATTTTTCGAATCTTCTTCGATTGTTTCTCTGCAAGAGTGTTAGCGGAAGCAAAATATAATAGAGAAAACAATAGATCAACGCTAACCCGGTTCGTTTACTTGGTATCCACCTCCGCAGAGGTGACTAATCCAAGGATCCACACGCACGCACACACCCGCTGCACTATGAATCGTCTCCTTCTCGAAAACCTCGAAGGCGGAGAAACCTTTACAACCTTTTCGTTCTCCTCAAAATGATATGAAATAATGTTTAGGAGGAGAGGAAGAAAGCAAAGAATCAGAGAACAACAAGTTCTCAAAAGAAGCACTAAAGAATAAAAGAATAGCAGAATTCTTGAGTTGATCTCGAGCAGGCTTCTTTTATAATTCTTCGACATCAGTCGACTGCTGGCAGGGCCAGTCGACTGATGGCTTCAATCGGCAACAAAATCTTGCATTAAAGCGCATTAAATGCTTGCCATCTTTCTCCAACGTTCAAATATCAGTCGACTGATCCAAGACCAGTCGACTGGCATCAGTCGACTGCTGGCAGGGCCAGTCGACTGCCCAGTCGACTCCTGTCTTCCTCTGGCTCGACTGATTTTTCTGTGTGCGTCTGATTTATGAGCAGTCGACTGCTGGCAGGGCCAGTCGACTGGTGAAGCTGAAAAATCTCATTTCAGCTTCTCTTGACCTAGACCTCGGCCTTCAAACACCTCCCATAGCCTCGTGCCTTCCCTGGATGCTCCATCATCCTCGCACTAGCTTGAGATGCTTCCATCAGCTTCGTCATGTCAAGTCCTTGCCAAGACCAACCTTGGACTTTTCCTTGCCAAGACTACCCACTTGGACTTTTCCTTGCCAAGACTACCCACTTGGACTTTTCCTTTGCCAAGACTACCCACTTGGACTTTTCCTTTGCCAAGACTTCCCACTTGGACTTTTCCTTTGCCAAGACTTCCCACTTGGACTTTTCCTTTGCCAAGACTTCCCACTTGGACTTTTCTTTTGCCAAGACTTCCCACTTTCCTTGGACTTTTCTTTTGCCAAGACTTCCCACTTGGACTTTTCTTTTGCCAAGTCTTGGACTTTCCTGCAAACTTGCATCACACATGTTAGATCACAAGTATTGCCTAACTTTAAACATGGTTTAGCCAAACATTGAAACTCAATGCACTTGGGGCAAAGATTGCACCAACAATGTGGATGCTGATTAAAGGTAACCAGTTTGTTGGAGTGACCTACTTTGAGATTTCATATGGTTTGATACATATATCAATGAAGATCTCAGTGCAGTTTAAGTGCGAGTTTCCTTTAACTTGCGGTATTCAAGTCATCTTGGTCACGAAAGCTTATACTTTGACATCTTAAGCAAGCATCTCTGTGGAGGTGTGGACCCGAGATGATTGGGTATAAGTTGAAGTGTTCGAAGGTATTTGAATAGCCCACAGAGGATTCACCGCTCCTTGGAAAAAGAGACGTATACCTTGCGACCACTTGTCAGGATTGTTACTAAAAGTCTTTGGCCAAAGCATCACATGTCAAGAGTATGAGACTCTTGGACACATGTACAAGTAACTTGAATCCACAGGATAAGAAAGCAGTTTGGGCTAGGTGTGACGTAGTCAGCCTAGTGGGGACCGACACATAGACCATGTCCTGAACTAAGCGGGTATAAGACGGTGAAAGGAACGAGACACGTTTCATTAAAGCTACTGAAGGGTTTATAATTGTTTTAGAATCAATCGTTGATTTTTTGATCAATTGGGGATCATGATATACTACTAGGTGTCACTCATGATCGTTTCGTAATTAATGGTTAATTACGGACGGTCAATATAACCGGAAACCTATTAAGTCACACGTACAATAAGTTATCAAATGACTTAAAATGAGTTTGAGAATTAGATTCTCAGGATGAGAGAAATAAAGTCTGGTTGGACTAGACAACAGACAAAATGATGGAATTTGTCTCGTAAAGATGAAATGAACGAAACTGATTTTGTTCAAATCAGAGGTCGTTTGATTAGTGAACCAAACGATTCAGTTTTGAATCGAAATTGAACCAATTTGGTTTGGTTCATGATGGATAAAATTTTGGCAGAACGGATGGGATGAGAAGCTTCGTCTTGTGAAGACGAAATGAACAAAATTAGTTTGAGTTAAATCGGAGATCGTTTGGTTGTTGAACCAAGCGAACCAAACTCAAATCAATTTGCTACAGTGTCGGTTCAACTGAATCCAGTTTAGTTGAACCGGTTTAGTCTGATTTAGGTTTTTTCAATTTTGGGTTTGTTTCTTTTGGTTTTTGGCTGCCGGCGGGTTAAAAACAAAAGGAAAAGATTAAACCTAAACCTACCGATTAAACAATGTAGCTTTCTCTTTAAAGGGGAGATATCGCGATTGAGGAGCTTGGCTTCTTCCTCAGCGCGCCTGCCGCCGCTGCTCGTCCCTTTCCCAAAAATCCCTACGGCGCTGGAGTGTCCTCCTTCCTGAGCACGCGCCGGAAGCAAGCAAGGAGAAACCCTAGCTTGAGCCTTGGCCCTGCTCTGGTCATTGTAAGCGACGCCGGCTGGTTTTTCTTTCTAGAGCAGTCGCCGCCTCGCGTGGGTGATCGAAGGGATCGGAGCTTGCTTTTGGCCGACAGCTGCTGGCGCCTGCCGCCTCTTAGAGCTCTTCTTCTTCTTCCTGCTGAGAATCGTGAAGAGATGACAGAGGAGGGTCACTGGCATCCCACCTACTGCCGATCGACGCTCATCCTCTGATCGGAAATCCCAGCGCGTCTCCTCCCTAGCTCCTTCTTCTTCCCAAGAGTGGGCGCCTCCTCTGTATTGCTGGTGTCCCTACTTGTTTTGTTGCCGAACAGAGAACTCTTGTGTTCCTTGCTTTCGTAGAGAAGTGTGCTTTGTTTCTTGCTGTCAGAGAAGAAGTCGTGTGGAAAAGAAAGGAGGTGTTCTGTTCGATCATGTAAGAAAGAAAGGGAAGATGGTTTTTGGCCATGCGAAGAGGGAAGGATTGAATAAGGATTTTTCTATCAAAAGTAGTGGTTCAATAGATGGAAATTGTTTCTAATTATTGGATAAATTTTGATCAATAAAATCCTAATCGTTCGACGATTGTTCGTGAATTTCATGGAAGCTTATGAAGTTTCCAGATAATTATTTCATCGTTGTCGAAATGAGTTTCCGATCGTTTGTTCTAAATTCGGTAGTCAACAGTTGACCACCAATAACTATATCAGGAATACGATTCTTGATAATAGTTGGTGAACGATCACGACACATTTGTTACGTGGTTTCCGGAATAAGGTTTCTCTAATCGCCATCGATCATCGGCTATTACCGAAGGCAATGACGTGACTTGTTGTGTCCAGATGGGAGTTTGGCGTGGATCACCAATAGAATACAGGACTTCGATTGATACCAATCTCGTTTAAACGTCATCCGCGAGGTACGCATTTAGAATAATTTATTATTCAAAAAATTTTAAATTCCTGCTATGTCTCGTACACTTGTTGTTTCCTATATGCATGCGTGTGTTATAATAATTACTGTTAATTATTTATTTTATTTCCGCTACGCACGTTTCTGAAACATGTAAACACGCGCATTGTACCGGGACGGTCCCAACACATCAGCAATATAATTTGGTTGAAATTAATCATAAGAGATTATATAAGAGATATGAACCATTTGTGTTGGCACAACAAGCAATTCAAGTATTTTATGCTTCATATCCAAGTTTGAAACGAGACAAAATTGATTGGTGGGCTGTTTGTAAAACAAAAGCAAGGTCAAAAATTGAAGAACGTTGGCAAGAGAATGCATATCAACAAGACAAAGTTGTAAACACATTTCAGACCGACGAATATCATATTCCTACATTACGAGATCCCAGCGGAGTAGTGATACCCGTGAAATTCATCAAAATGACGATGACGACGAAGATGAAGACGACGATGACGATGACGATGACGATGACGACGACGACCATGACCATGCCCACGATGACCATGACGATGACGATGATGATGATGATTTTGATTTTTCATGCTGAGTAAGTCAGGTTAAATTATAAAAACATTAATAATTCATTTTAATATATGGATAATGGAGTGTAGGTGTATATATATTTCATTTTAATCTGTAAATTTAATTTTAATCTTCATAATATGTAAATTTTGATTTACTAGATAGATTTATAATATTTTAACTGTACTTTTTTCCCTTATAGATCATTTCTCCTGACTTGGTGGTGTATTTTGATTGGACACATCCTTTATAGATTTGACATCATGGTAAGTTTTTAAGCATTTTTTATTATGCAAATAATTTTATATTTCCTAATATGTTTCCTAATATATTTTTTTACAGTGGCGACGCGGTCGACGCAGCAGCAGTAGTCATGCACCTACAGCCCCCACTCCTTCAGGTGCAGCCCCCTCTCCTTCAGGTGCAACCCCCTCTCCTTCAGGTGCAGCCCCCTCTCCTTCAGGTGCAGCCCCCTCTCCTTCAGGTGCAGCCCCCTCTCCAGGACCTTCCCATTCCCCAGGAGCCATGGAAGGTCCTTCGACTCGACAGTCCGCTGTAGAGACACGAGAGTTGATAGTCCCTCTCGGTGATTCGTAAGTATTTTAAATTAATTATATTGTCAATTATATCTTTATAATTATTTAACATCATTTATTTGATATTGTATTATAGTTTTACTGATTCTGTATGGGTTATTCACGGTATTAATCGAATCGTGAATAACCTTTGGCGAGGGGATTCGATGAGTTATACAAGCACTCCTGATTCCACCAAGGAGTTGTGGTGGAGTGAATTTAAGGTAAACTATTCATTTAATTATATATATATATATATGATATTATTGTTGAATATATAATAAATTATTTATTTCTACTTTCAGCGGGCGTTTACTTGGGATCCTACTGATGAAGTGGAAATTAGACGCATTTTTAAGAAAAAATATGGTGATCACATCCGGCATGTCCTAAATCATGCAAAAATAAGGGGGAAAAAACCACCTTGCATCAGCGATGAGAATTGGGTTCGGATTTCTCAGTTTTGGGAAACTGAAGAAAGCCGAAAAGAGGAGTAACCAGAATAAGCTTAATCAAGCTTATAATTCTGGTGTCTTATCTGCGACGTATGCGGGCGGCTCAATCAATATTGATGAGCATACACGCAGATTGGTAATTTCTTTCAACTACTTCAATTTAAATTTATTTCATATTAATGTTTATTATTTCTAACAATATTTTTTTAGGCTAAGGAAATGGGGCGAGATCCTGATTTTATTGATACTTTTACTCGCACATTTCAAAAAAAAGACAAGAGTTGGAGCGGGGACAGAGCAAAAGCTATTAAGGTTTTAATGTGTATCTAAATATTTTTGTGTTTAATTTCTCAAATATTACAACATATTAATATTTCTTTTGATAATACAGGATAAATATTCTGAGCTCGAGCTAGCACAGCGAGCTTCAAGTGCTAGCTCTGGAAATGATGGATCTGAGCCCTCAGTTGGGAATGATCTGAGTCTGTGGCTGGAGGCCAGTGGGGGATCAAAAGGTGGTGGAAGAATATTGGGTATGAGTTCTTTGAGCAGAACCCATAGAGTTGCTGGTAGCTCTTCTATCACCTCCCCAGCCGTCACATCACAGATCCATAGTTTGACTGAGGAGGTAACCCACTTGAAAGGGTTATTAATGCAAAGAGATCAGGAAATGATACAAAGAGATCAGCAAATGAGACAAAGAGATAACGAAATTAATAAATTGCAAAGACAACAAGACCTGATCTTGCAACATCTTCAGTTGCAATCCATTCCTGGTGATGATGACGACGACGACGACGATGATGGTGGTGGTTCTTCATGAGTTTTTTTGTGTATGAATTTTTTACAATCATTATTTTATTTATTTAGCATTTTATTAGAGCTGCAAGTTAATAATTTATATATTTTTAGTAATACTGTTTATTTTTGTTTAAATAGGTTTTTTTAAAAAAAATTCAAAAAAGAGGTAAGTCTTTACATATTTAGTTTATAGGTTTAAGTTTTAATTTTAAGAATGATACTTTCTCTTTATCATGTTTTCTTATGCAGGAGAAGAAAAGATAGTGACGGAGAAGGAAGCAGAGTCTCCGGAGAGCACAAACGACCACGATGATTCTATTCTATCTTTTCTTCGTCCTCAGACTTGTTTATATCAGTACTTTGTATGGATTTGGATTGTTATGACTGGATGTTGGTTGGACTTATAGACATGTGTACATGTCTATTGTGGATCTTTGTATGGATTGCATCATTTGGATTTTGTATATTATGCATGTTATGGATTATGGATGTTGATATGGATATTTGTATATATGGATCTTTGTATAATGAATGGATGTTGTTATGGATTGTTTCATATTTATGTATTGTTATGGATATATGGATGTTGATATTGATATTGATATGTATGTGACAGGTCATATGTATTTTATGAATCGATCCGATTGGATCGATATTTGATTGTATATACGGGATAATCAACAAATAAGCAGATTAGGGAAAAAAAAATTTTACGAATTTTGCGATGAAAATTATTTTCGTCGCAAATTGGCGATGAATTTTGCAACGAAAATAGTTTCGTCGCAATTCTATCGTAAGTTACTATTTATCAAAATTTTACGATGAAAATAGCATTTTCGTCGCAAAATTCGTCGCCAATTGGCGACGAAAACACTTTCGTCGCCAATTGGCGACGAATTTTACGACGAATTTCGTCGCCAATTTTTCGTCAAAAATATTTTACGACGAAATTAGTTTTTTCGTCGCAAAGTTTGGCGACGATTTGATAGCGACAAATTTAAATTCGTCACAAATTTTGTCGCAAACGATTTTGTGATGAATTTTTTTAAAAATTCATCGTAAAATTCATCGCAAAATCAGATTTTTTTTGTAGTGAAGTATACTTATTTATGAAAGAAATTAATTCGTAGACATGTGTGTCTCTATTTGGGATTAAAAGCAACAATACTATATCTTTCATTGTGAAGGATTCAACCATATTGAAGAATTTAAATATCATCGCTTCGAAATCTCAATTCCCAAATATGTTGACTAATAATTCACTAAGTTGTGATATTTATGATATACTAAGGAATGACACAAAATGACAAATGTTTATAAGTTGAATGTGTATTTTATATAGATATATTCTTGAATGGACCTTTTTTTTAATGGAAGTTCTAGAAAAATCTTATAAAATGAAAATAATCCACTCATCCCGTATAACTTTTTCTTCAAATTTGATAATGGCATCTTTCATCCAAAAGATGCATTTTCTTGAATGTCCTACACTAGAATAGTACAATCAAACTTAATAAAATACAATCAAACAGTTCTGATAAAACTAAGTTTAGTCGCTAGAACAATGAGACAATGACAAAAATAGAAGAGATATGACCAATAATAAACAACGGATGATGAAAAATAAATAACATATAATATAAAAATATTACTTTTAGAGATGATTGTAAGTTAGAACTTTGAAGCTTTACTATCTTTGTGAGGAAGTGATTTTGTAGTCGGATGAAATTGCGAACCAAAAAAAAGTCAAAAGAAAAGTCACGAACTAGAAAAAATTTTATCGAGGAAAGTTTGGCCGAAGGGAGAATAGGATTTTGATTCTCACAACAGAGAGGGCGTCATGTAATAGGCTAGTCCGATCGACAATGCAGGAGCTTTGGTAGGAGGGAATAGAGTTACGTTTTTTCACGAAGAAAAGTTTCGAGCTTGAAAATCATGTCAGGACAACATCATACTTTTAAGGCTAATGGGGAGCGTTGAGGGTAAACAATAGAAGAATGCAGTGATGCAGAAGCTTAAAGCGGTGATGTAGGAGCTTTGGCCGGATGGCAATGCATGATTTTTGGTCGAGTATGAAGGAAACTTGATTGGGCGGGGATGAAAGAGAATGACAAGAATAATAGAGTTTTAAAAAGGTTTTTTTATGAACAAAAGTTTGGAGTGGGAAAATAGGGTCCAATGGCATTGGAAACTAAGGACACGCAAAAGTAGCCTAGATATTTCTTTGATTCGGGTGAGTATAAAACAAGAAAGAGAGATATAACGGTAATGTGTTATGTATTTTTAAAATTATAAAAATTAACGTATACAATTTAGTAAAATAATATAAAATAAAGACAACAAACATCACTGTTTCTCTACCGACACTGGCCGCCGGCCCCGCCCTGTGTCAGCGGGTGCCTTGGGTTTTTACCTGCATTGATCCGCAGATCCATTCCGTCACCGCTCCCGTCTAACAATTTACCAAATCTACCATTCGTGACAAAAGATGGTCCCTACCTTCTCAATCTAATCACCCGAAGGGTACCCTGGCGGTAAAGGCAGCTTCTTTATCCTGCTCACTGTCCGATGCTACATTTTTTTTTGCCCTTAATATTCGGCATATTTATTTATTGCGGCAACTGGTTGTTGGTTGGATACATCAAATTAATTAAAAAACGACAACATATATTTGGATATTGTTTGAAGTAAAAAAAAAAAATTGCAGAAGAGGGAAGGGTTCGAATTCTAGCGAAGTCAGACAATACCTCCTGCGTCGTAACCAACTGTACTTTCTCGATTTACCTCCTCACAGATGATCGTAGGGCCGACGTGTAGGGCCGCTAAGGTGGCGGATCCATCTTTAGCAGAAAAGAAGTAAAAAAATTGATATATTTGGATATTATGACAAGAATATGTTGGGACAAAAGCTTTTTTGAAAATGATATGATGGTGAATTAAGATTTCGAATTTTGACGAAGTCAAATAATATTTTTTTACATCATGATTAATTATAATTTTTTAATTTATTTTTTTTTATAGATAACTATAAAATAGATCATGTGGAATCCTTTTTTTTTGTTTTAAGATTATTTGAAGTAAAAAAAATTAATAGGATGACTCTTTCGCCGGATACCGATCGGCCGATTTAACTCGACCGGCAGTGTACAAGAAGG
>NC_133873.1:8679675-8769244 GCF_044706935.1 Curcuma longa | reverse complement strand
TTTTTAAAATATAAAATTTTAAAAAATTTTGGGATAAAATAGGATCTTTAAAAAAATTATAAAAAAGTACTAGATAGATTGAAGGTATACTAATAGATAGATACTAACTAATTATAAAATATAAAAAATTAACTATAAAATTAAAAAAATATATATATTTAAAAATTGTAATGTTTTTAAAATTTTGGGGATAAAATAGGATCTTTAAAAAAATTATAAAAAGTACTAAATATATTATTGTTAGCTTGTGGGTTGCTTGGCATCCAACAAACGTGAATGCGTTGACAACCTAGTTGGGTTGTTCATGTTGAAATCATGACTATGGAAGATAATATACTGGTGTAGTGGAATGATTTTTTTTTATATGTGCGTGCGTCTTATGATGTTAGATCAGACCAAAACTATAATAAAACAAAGAAATGATTTCTTCTTACTTTTGTGGAGTTGTAGACATGAAAGGAAGCATGATCTTTACCTTGTCTGTGTAGGAAGCACTCTTGTTATAGCACAGAGATGCTAGAGAAGAAAGATGTCAATTGACGTAGTTGACATAGGGAGGTTGGTGGTAGTGGCGGCCAAGGAGAGGGGTGGCTAGGGTTAATTACTAACATATTTCTATCTTATTTGATTTCAACCTATGTTACCTATTTATAGATATTGAGATCTAATTTCATTCGTTGGATCTTACTAATTATTAAAGATTACAATTTAATCCTAATTATTTAATTAATTTTGGAGTCTAAACATTTTAATAATCTTACAATTTTACAAAATTATTTTCTACTCTAAATTAATTTCTATAACTCTTATATAGTTAATTTGAGTTGAAATAAATTCATTACTTAATTTGACCCATCAAATTTATATTGAACAAATTAAATCTAACTTTTATTTACTCTAGATTCAATTGATTAATTAGCATTTAGTTTATTTCAATTACATTATCTTATTATCAACATAATTAGTTAGTAATTATTTAATTAATTAATAATTAATTATTCATCATTCTATGCCAAGAGAGTATAGCATATGCGTGATTCTATAAGCTCCTATATATAGTGGGAAATAATTAAATTCTTTGAACTCCAATGACTTTCTACATTGGTTTAGGTACCCAAGCCTTAGACATTGAGTAAGACATCAAAACCCCACTATTTTAGAAGTGAGAATCTCATAAAAGTTTTTTCATAGTGCAATTATTGCGTAATATAGTCCCGTTATCACCTTGTACCATGCTCCTTATCACTCATATCACAGCTTATGCCCTTAGGATTTGAATTATTTGTTTTACTAGGGTACATCCAGAAGGTCAAAGGTCATTCAATACAACTATGACTCATTGGAAAATATGTATATTTGGGAATTCTTCTCAATTAGATTCCACACATAAATTTAATTAGAGTGGTCACCAATTAAATCAGGTAAGCTGTATATTCTTCTTTTTATCAAGAGTGATAACGTTTACTGGCTCATGTCTATAAGATTAGCATCCTAGCCAATAATACATGTATATACAACTCATTTAAGGGTCAAACATATCAACATTAAAGTTGGTTAATCCTCTTATAAAATGTGTACACTTATAAGATCTAAGTCTCCTTTGGTCATTAACACCATGAAGCTCATCTACTTCGGTTCTTTCTTGTCCGACTCCTCAGAAGATGACTCGTCCTATGTGACTTTTAGTTCCTTTTTCCGTTGCTTCTTAGTTTATTTCAAGTTCAAGCACTTGTGCTTGTAGTGACCCTTTTAGTTGTGGCATAGCAGATCACCGCTGTCTTGGGTTTGCTTGGACTCGTTTGCTTATCGTTTGTTTGGATAACCTTTTTGATGTACCGCTTGGTGAAACCCTTCTTTTTGATCATCTTGTGGATCAAGTTGATGATCTCTTATTAGATTTGAGAAGTCTCCTAAGGTAATCGCCTTACAGCTATACTATTTATTGGATAAATAATAATTTACTATTTGAGTGTGCATTTTCTATGTGTTTGATTGAATCTTAAACTCATTTACTAAATGTCCGCAATACGATTCATAGCATGAGAGAATTTGTAATTGGATCATAACTAGTGAGCATCTCTACATATGCAATTATGAATGTATTGAAATTATCCCTAGTCGAGGAATTGATGAGTACGAATGTCATTGATTCTGTCAAGACTAGCACGTTTTGAACTCCTTGATTAGCCAAACAGTTGATCTCGCTGACTGAAGACATTAGATGTTGTGAGTTAAATGTGGATGTTGGTTAAAGGTAACCAGTTCATTAGAGTGATCTGCCTTGAGACTATATGGTTTTATACATACGTCAATAAAAATCTCAATGCAGTTTAAGTGTGAGTTTTCTTTGACATGCGGTATTCAAGTCACCTTAATCATGAAGGCTTATACTTTGACATCTTAAGCAAACATCTCTGAGGAGGTGTGGATCCGGGATGATTGGGTATAAGTCGAAGTACCTGAAAGTGTTTGAATAGCCCATAGATGATTCACCGCTCCTTGAAAAATGAGACGTATATCTTGTTGGTAGTAGCCCTAGAGCCAATTATGTGATGATTGACTAGGGACTTTTTTATCATATTCTATTATTAATAAAGGCAAGATTGTTGGTTATTATACTTACTTTATGTTTGTGCCAAATAACTAAGTATAATAATGTTGTTGGATAACTAATTCTAATCTACATCATATTGATTGTTTGAATCGATAGTGAGATGATGTAGAGAACACTACTCTTAATTATTCTTAGTCAAGCATTAATATTTAAGGACGATATTAATACATTGAGACTAGTATGTAGGTCAGTTGGATGACTTGATCTCATAAATCATGGATATGGAATATCGAGTTGACACATGAGTATATATTAAAAAATGTATACTGAATTGATCTGCCATGAAAAAGTTTCATTGATCGTTATATAAGTGTCATAAACTTTCTCATGTGACTATTGGTATGAATAGTCCTTAGACCTGAAATCATTACGGTTTCCTACATAAGGAGTTATGTACTTTGGTATTGTCAAACGTCATCCGTAACAGGGTGGACTATAAAGACGATTACTGGGTATGTAACAAATTATGCGAAGGGATGTGAGTGATGTAGATGGGATCTATCCCTCTCATATGACGAGAGTGATATCTTGAGACCTCTTGATAGAATAGGACCACGAAATACATGTCCATGCTCAAATGAGTCAATATGAGATATTGAGCTCCTTTGCTTGAATGAGTCTACTTAGGGATCAAGAAACATAAAGATTGATAAAAAGATAATACAATCTATGTCTCATTGATCAATCTAGATATCGAGAATAGAAGGATATGGTTATACATTATCATAGTCACGAAGGTTATGTCGAATCTCGACATTCTTGTCACTTGGGTAGTAATGATGCATTGCTAGATGCCACTCATTGCTAATGTTTCTAAAATGAGTTTTAGAGATATTGCCAACGTTACGAAAGCCTATTGGGTCACACAAATAACATTCTATTTTGGAGATAGATTCATTTTAGTTTGACTAAAGGAATAATTAAGCTCATTAGATGACCAAAACTTGAGTTAGACTCAAGTTGGTTAAATTTGAGATAGATTCAAATTAAACCAAGTTGATGAATTTGATTAATCATGATTAATATAGATTAATCATGCATTGAAGAAAATAAAGTTAAATTCATCATGCATAATTAATAAGGATTAATCATACATTGATTAGGGAATATCAAAAGTCTAAAAATCTTTGGTATTCATGGCTTGAGTATAAAAGAGTTTTTTTTCTTCCCAAAATTCATGTTGGATGTTCATTTTCTTCCCCCTCTTCTTGGCTGAACACACCACCAAAGGGTTGCTAGCACAATCAAAATTTTCTCCAAAAGTAAGTGTTCGTGTGGATACACATAAAGACACGGACATTTGAACGTGCAAAAGATCCGACAAACTTTTGACGAGCAGAATAATCGAAGGGCATGCTCTAAAGGTATATCCTATTTGATAGGATTTTGTAGAGCTAAACTTGTATGAGTTTTCTTTCGCATGGATCGCTCAAGGGATCCTTTTTCCACTGCGATTTGTTGTTTATCGCATAAAATTCTCTACATACCCTATGACTGCTTGTCAGGATTGTTATTAAAAGTCTTTGATCAAAGCATCATATGTCAAGACTATGATACTCTTGGACACATGTATAAGTAATTTAAATCCACAGGATAAAAAAGCTAGCTTGGATTAGGTGTGACGTAGTCAGCCTAGTGGAGATTGACACATATAGACTGTGTCCTGAACCAAGCGGGTATAAGACGGTGAAAGAACATCTCATTGTAGCTACTGAAAGGTTTAAAAATGTCCTGGAATCAATCATTGATTTTTCGATCAATTGAGAATTATGATGTACTACTAGGTGCCACTCATGATCGTTCCATAATTAATAGTTAATTATGGACGGCCAATATAGTCGGGAACCTATTGGGTCACGCGCACTACAAGTTCTCCGAAGGGCTTAAAATGAGTTTGAAGATTATACTCTCAGATCGAGATAAATAAAGTGTGGTTGGGCCGAACAAAGGACAAAATGATGAAATTCGTCTTATAAAGACGAAATGAACAAAATTGATTTCGTTCAAATTGGAAGTCGTTTGGTTATTGAACTAAATAATTCAGTTTTGAACCAACTTAGTTTGGTTTATGATGGAAGAGATTTTGACTAAACGGAAGAGATGAGAAGCTTTGTCTTATGAAGACGAAATGAACAAAACTAGTTTGGGTCAAATCGGAAGTCGTTTGGTTAGTGAACCAAGCGATTTAGTTTTGAACCTGGTTTGCTACAGTAATCAGTTTGATTGCTACAGTAAACTCTAGTTTTGAACTCGGTTCAACAGAAATCAGTTTTCTCCGATTTTTTCTCCTTCCTGATTTGGCTTCGCCCTGCCCGCCGCTACTGTAGCTTCTCAAACCTAATCGCGCGAGATAAAAGTAGAGAAAAATTGGACTTTGGGGCTGCCCTTATTCTTACCTACTATGCGCCGCCATCGACGCCTCTCGTCCGCGTGAGGGCGTTGCCGAACCGAAGAGCTGCCATCGTTAACCGCTTTAGCTGCGTGGGAGGACAGTGCACTGCCACCTAGCTTCTTCCTCCCTGTTGCAGATGTCGTTTCCTGTTTTCTCCAGGCCGTGTGAAGGAGGTCGTCGGCGCGTCGAGCGCCAACTTATGCAGCAATCGGGGCGGGGGCGAAAGGGATGATTGGAACCCTAATCGTGCATCGTCTCTAAATCATGAGCGATCTCCACCTTCCTTCGGCAAAGGTAGGCTTTGGGTCCTCTACCGCAAGTCGCCGACGGCGGGTGTGAAAGGCACAGTCGCGACTTCAGCCTTTCAACGTGCCGCCGGCCGTCCACGCCCGAGCACAATCATGTTCCTCCTGAGCTCTGACCGCGTGATATTCCCTGCTCGTGATCGTGTTTCTCCCAGTGGCGCCGATCGTGAGAAGTGTTCTCTTGATCAGAAACCAAACACATGGTAGTTGTGAACCCCGTGGCTGACCACCGGAAGAAAGGATACTAGCCGCCGTCTCCTAATCAATTGACTGTCGTTCTCCCTTTTTCTCGTGAACAGTCCATCACCGATCTCCGGCCACCAAGTTTATAAAGCTACCGGTGCTAGAGTTCTTGGTGAAGAACTGTCCAGCAGCCACCGATCAGAGCCATTATGAAAAGGTTCGTCTAGCTGTCGCTGGCCACCAGAGCATCCTCGATGGTCGAAAATTATTTCCAGCCATTTGAAGTTGCTGTCAAAAGCCAAGGGTTTGCTGCAAGTGTTTTGTTGTCGGGATTTGTCGTTACCGGGAGCTTATGAAGCGATCGGAAAACGTTCCATCAATGCCAGAAAGATTCCGACCATTTGTCCTAAATTGGTAGTCAAAGGTTGACCACCGAAAACTACATCGGGAATATGATTCTCGATGATAGTTGGAAAACCTCGAAAAACGATCTTGACAAGCGTTGTTGCATATTTTCCGAAATAAAATTTTCTCTCGTTAGCTAGCACCGAAGACGATGATACGATTCGTGACTTCAAAAGTCGTTCAGACGAGAGCTTGGCGTGAATCACCAGTAGAGGCGGGATTTCGACAAGGACCACTCGATTGATGCCAACTTCGCTCAACGTTATCAATAAGGTACGTATTTACTATTTTACAAAATTATAATTTCTTGTCATGCCTTGTACGCTGCTATTTTCTATGTTTGCATGCGTGTGTTGTAATAATTAGATGTAATTATTTGTTTATTTCTGCTGCGCACGTTTGTGAAACGTGTAAACACGCGCATTACACCAGGATGATCCCAACATCTCCAAGGTGAGTTATTTGTTGTCCTTGCTTGAGTCCGACTCGTTTTCAGATTTCGAGTCTGGTCGAGACTTCGCCTTATACTCCTTGCTTTTGATTTGCCCTACAATCAAAACTATACTTTCTCGGCTTGATACAAGTTAGCCTGTTTGTGCAATTTAAATTCGTTAAATAATTCATCTAATTTAATAATTGAAAGATCTTTGGAAACTTTGTAAGTATCTAATATAAATGGCCACAAGGTGTTCTGAGGAAAGACTTTAAGCACATACCTTATGACGTCTCAGTTCTTAATAGGTTGCTCGATGGATTGTAGCCCGTTTAGTATGTCTCTGAGGCGGACGTGTAATTGACTTGCAAACTCATCATTTTGTATTTTAATGTTAAAACAAATTATTTAAGAGTAAATTTGTTTTGCTTTGTGTCGAAGGTCTTTTCGTGTAGTTCCACCACCCTGTCCCATAGATCTTTTGTACTGATGAATGGTTTGACTTAGTTCAGTTCTTCTTTGGTTAAGCTGCATTACAAGGTTTAGGTGACCATTGCATCGTCTTTGATTTGTTTCTTGATATTTGAGGACTATAGCTCACATCCTAGCTTTTCTTTGGCTTCGTTGACCGGTAGTGTGAATCTAGTCTTGATGATGATTCACATGTCGATGTGGGTCTGGAAAATATTCCATTCATCCCTTCTAGTAAACGAAATCATCGCCTTTGAATACAGGGGGACGAATAGTATTATAGCCTTCTTGAAGGGCCATTGAACTTGTAAAATAAAAAATCAAATAAAATGCACCAACACTTTGTCTTGGATTACCAGTGTGAGAGAAAGAATAAACGAAAAAAACTTACTCACAAGGGAGTTGCACCCCGCTCTAATACCAATTATAGGATCGAGAGTTGTGCTAAGGGGGGGAGGGGTGAATAGTGCTCGTCGCTTGTCTGTTTAAAATTTATTTTTTCTTTTTCTTTCAAAGCTTACAAGGGAAATAAAAAACAAAATAAAAGAATACTTTTATTTTTATTTGATTTACCGTCTCCGATTGCTATTTCAAAACTCACGATCGTTGATTGTTTTGATTAAGTAATCCACTAATAATCTCTTTCTTAATAACTATTCAGAGGTAGAAATTCGCCTTTTACATAAGATAGGATGCGATAACAAATTTACCTCCTCTTAGAAAATTAAAGCATGAAGAGACGATGCAATTAAACAAAAATTATATCGATAAGTAGCTCGGAGTTTCAGTTCGTTATCAGAGGAGCACAGCAGCCTAATATTGGATCTTTAGCACGAGACGAGAGCAAGAGGACACATTAGAGTTGATGATGAAGTATCTAGTCGAGCCTTCTTTTATAAGCCTTGATTGGTCGATTGATCCACTTAATCGGTCTATTAATTGCCTCGATAATCAGATCCAAATCTTGTATATCGGTCGATCGGTCTACAGGTTCGGTCTACTGATCCTGCCTTCTACTACTATTGTCCCACCGTGTCAGCTCCTTGACGTCGATCCTTCTCCACATCAACTTCGCAACACTTATTCTTGACTACCATGTCTTTATCCCTTGCCACGTTAGCTCACCGAGACTTAACCCTTGCCACATCAACCATTTGAGAAGTCCACATCGAATGCCATGCCAATATATGGGACACATCAGTTGCCAAGTCACAACCCTGACACATCAGTGTAGGGTCGATCGAACCTTATTATTCAGTCACCCGAATCGTTCAGTCAATTGGTTTACTTGTCTAATCTACCGAACCTTGCAAAATAGAGTTAGTTGCATACCATAATATTATATGTAAACTCTAATTTTAGATAGTTACTTAACTACTTGATCTCGACTTCGAAATCCGAGTTGGATCCTTAGCCGGATCGACACCTAAGTTTGTTTCCATAAAAAGAACTCATCCTCACTTGTCATAAGCAGAACAGATGGTGGGGCACCAGTTTGCTTTCAGGGTTTTGATGTTTGACAATATACCTAGGTTGGCAAGGAAGTCATAGTCTATTGGACTGGATAAGGTGAAGTCCTAGTTGGATGCTAGGCAATAAAAGTCCTAGCTCGAGGCTAAATAGAGGAAGTCCTGATTGAGGCTAAGCAAGGAAGACCTGATGAGTGAAGCTGGGCAGGAAGCCTTGGTAAGTAAAGCTAGGCAAGAAAGTTCTAACTGGAGATCAGGCAAGGGAAAATCCAAACAGGTCAAGGGTGACCGGATGTTTGGTAGGTGGTAAGTTTACCGAGTGACTAGTCCTAACTGGAGGTCAGACTAGTCCTAACTGAAAGTTAGGCACGGGTAAGCCTAGTACATTAGACCTACAGGGCAAGACTTAGGTAAGCCTAGTAGGTCAGACAGACTACAGGTAGGCTTAGGTTGCTTGCGTGTTTATATACTAATTTTGTAGGAACCAAGAATTAGAAGCATGATTGTGTTTGTGTTTGAGTTTGAGTAATGTCGAGATTAAAATTAAAAGTTAAAATGTTATGTATCTCGAACATAAAATTTGCTTGTGGGATGTTATTATTATCTGACTTTGCTTTATGTATGACATTTTTGTTTCTCTATGATGTGGATTTTCTCCTTAAAGATATTTTCCTTTGGTATACGTGCTGCATTGTTGATTATTTTAACTAAGATTGGTATAAGGATTTAGGGGGAGTTTTTGGCGATTTAACATGTCATTTTAAAATTTATTTCGATCATGACTGATGCCTACCTATAGTCTACCTTTCCAATCAAGAATATTGATACAAAGTCTTTGTGTCATTAAGAGTTTCAAAGTTTTCAAAACTTTATATCAAAATTCAATTTTAATAGGCAAAATATTTTCAAATTATTTTTCTCATATTATATATGTTATAAGTAATGGTCATATGAAATTTTATGATTTTTCAACGAAAATTGAATTACTTATGAATTTTTAAAATTCGGGTCTGAAAATCTATTTATCAGACATCAGTCGACTGATTCAGAGACCAGTCGACTGATGTGGCTGAAAAATTACTATTTTGAACCCTTTCTTGCTAAAATTGCGTATCCTTTGACCTCTATTGTTTGATGCATGCTCTATGAGCATTCTTTATGGTCTATAGGATTGCTCAAGACCTATAGCTTAGGTGCCACAAATTCATTGTTGGTGCTTGTTATAGGGGAAGTAGGGTTTTAGGGGGAGCATGTGCCTATATCAGTTTCATTAACACATAAGGCTCCTTATTGGAAATTTGCCCTACCTCTTATTTATTTCTACCTCCTTATGCTTATATTCTTTTTGCTGTTAGTCAAAAAGGGGGAGAAGTGGGTTGTTTAAAGTTAGACTGTTAATGCTTTTATGCTGTTAAAAGTGCTTTTATGCTGTTATTCATGCTTAGTGATTCATGATTCATTTATTATCACTGAGGTTATTTGCTGTTGTTATATAATGTTGTATTAAAGACCTAACTTAAATAAATTTTTGTCAAACATCAAAAAGGGGGAGATTGTTGGTGCAGTCTTGCCCCAAGTGGAATTGGATTTTAATGTTTGGCTAAAATAAGTTTAAGTTAGGCAATGTTGGTGATCTAACTTGTGTGAATTGAGTTCACAGGAAAGTCCAGGAATGAAGACTTGGCAAATGGTGAAGTCCCGGAGGCGCGGCCTCTTGGCAAAGGTGAAGTCCCGGAGGCACGGCCTCTTGGCAAATGTGAAGTCCCGGAGGCGCGACCTCTTGGCAAAGGGAGACTTAGCACGATGAAGCTGAGGGAAACGTCTCAAGCAAGTGCAAGGAAGGGCACGAGGCTTGTGGAAGACGTTTGAAGGCTTGCGTCAAGGCTAAGGGATGAAGAAGGAAGCTGAAAGGGGATTTTCAGCTTGACCAGTCGACTGACACTGCCATCAGTCGACTGGTGACTTGATCCAGAAGCACACAGCAAGATTGGTCGAGTGATTTGCTTGGACCAGTCGACTGATGGATGGAGCAGTCGACTGACAGACGACCGTTGGGCTGACAGCTGAAGAATTAAATACGAATTAATTAGCCGTTGAAGCCCATCAGTCGACTGCTCCCTGAGCCAGTCGACTGATGTCGGAAATTTCATAAAAATACAGTTTGACGATTGGAGAAGCAACTGTTCACATTCTTTCATTCTTGCACGAACTCCAATCTCTGTAATCTTCATTCCTCTTCCTCTAAACATCACTACTAATCTTGTACAAGGAAGAGATTGATTTGTAAAGGTTTCTCCGCCTTCAAAGAGTGCTTTGAGAAGGAGAAGTTTCATAGTGGAAAGGTCGCGTGCTGTGTGTGGATCCTTGGATTAGTCACCTCGTAAGAGGTGGATACCAAGTAAATCGAACGGGTTAGCGTTGATCTCTTTCGTCTTGTTTTGTTTTTTTGCTTCCGCTGACGAATTTTGCAGGCAAGATATCGAAAAACGCTATTCACCCCCCTCTAGCAAACGCACCGGCTCTGCGCTGCCGCCGGCGGGGCAGCTCCACTAGGAAGTAGAGTTTGCCGGGCTTGAGGGGGGCGGTGGGGTCGAGAGGCCTAGCGCGTACCCCGTTGCGCTTGACGTCCTCGGATTCGAGGAGGTCGTGGCCGGGATGGTCGCGGAGCAGCTTCACGGCCAGGACGAGTGGTTTGACCTTGAAGGTGGTGCCGTCTATCTTCATCACCTTCGCGGACTTCTTCCTGGCGCCGATGGCGTTGCCCATGTCTCTGCCTTTTGATAATTTCTCTCTTGTAATTTGCAGGGGAGGAGTTTGGAGTTGGAGGAGGAGGAGAAGGGAAAGGAGAATTGAGTAGGAGGGGGAGGAGGCGACAAAAAGGGATCGAGGGTGAATTAAATACATGGAAACTGAGGCATATGCATGTGCTCACGAGGTCACCAAGTGGTAGGTCACATGGGCAGTTGCAGAGAACAGTAACGTGCGTGTCCAAGATCTCATTAATTTAATCTTTAACAATCAAAAGTTGATTCCTTGACTGTGAGAGAGGCTTCTGTGTTTCCATCTGAACCCTCCTTGATTTTATTTTTTCCAAGGAACTTGTACTGATAAATTATTTGAATCTATATCTATTAAATTCTTGTATAAATATTAAAATTGGAGGGAACTCATATTCACCCTCGACTATTGCTATTAAAACTTTTAATAAAAATATCAAATAACATGAACATAATTTTTAACAATCAAATAAATATTTTCACATATTTTAATATATAAACATCAAGTATTATCCTAATTTAAACAAATAATAATCCTATATTTTCAAGTACCTATAAATGGTTGAATTTTTCCAACTGGCAATAAATATCGATCACATTGATACCTAAACTTGACTATTCAAGTTCACTAAATACCCGAACCTAACCTACCCGCATATATTTCATTGAATTGTTAGCAGTTCCCTAATCCACATGCCTAGCCTGAGATAATGCAGTATCGTTTTGTGGATCATTTCCCTTCATCTTCACCGCACTTAAATAATGAATTTTTTTTACAACTGTAAAATAAAAACTAAATCTTATGGCTATTTATTGTGAAATTATGAAAAATTATCCCTCCAACATTATTTAAAATTCCTTGCAGATACTTCCTGTTCCGACCAAATACCATGAATGGTCAAATCATCAATCAATGCACTATCTAACGCAGACGATCTCCGGGTTAAGTCAATGAGCGGGACCTGATCCGAACCTGAAGCACACTTAGAAAAAGATGTTAGACTGGTACCGGAAAGTCTCGGCAGATCACTCCGACGTTCAAGTTAGGGTTCTAGTGAAAGTAGTGTAAAACGAGAAATAGAGTAGTAGCAGTAGAGTTTCAAGGATCGAACCTCGAACACAGCGGGAAGTTGATCCTTTTATAATCTGCTCTAGGCTTCCCTATGTATGGCAGGGTGACGTCCTCCTCCTTGCCTGCGGCCGTCTGCCCAGGAAGGAAATTCTCTCTAATCCCCCTTCCATTTTGGCTGTATGTGCAGAAAAAGGGTGCGACCGTCTGCCTAGGAAGGAAATTCTCTCTGATCCCCCTTCCATTTTGGTTGTATGTGCAGAAAAAGGGAGCACCAGAGGGAACCAAGTCTGACAACTGTGCATTCCTCTTGGCTCTATGCGCAGAAGAGGAGGTATCGAAGGAGACTACGTCTGACAATCTGGTGCACTCTCTATCCTGATGTGCAGAAGAAAGGATATCGGACGGGACTGAATCTGTGACACCTACGAATACATTCTCCTTTGGGGATTGAGTATCACGTTGATGCTCAGGGGGCCTGAAGTTAGGGCCCAAGATGCCGCAGAGTGAGATGGAGTGGCTAAGAATAGATACTTGATATGACCAAGATGAGGCTGGCCGAGACGAAGTTGGCCAAGATGATTACGACCGAGATAGAGTGGCTAAGAATAGATACTTGAGTTTAGTCAAGATGAATGTTATGGATGGGACTCTAGTTTGGAAGCAAGGGGAGCCACTAATACTAGAGCTGCCACTTCAGACACTAGAGATTGATGAGATTATGGCTGAGTTCATCAGAAATGAGATACCAACACTGCTAGCAACCCATCGTCTCCACCTGCCTTAACTTTAGAGGACCAAGTTATCCTACTTGAGGATGATATCACTCAGGGACTTCAGTATGTGGATGCCTAACTATAGGAATTGATGGATATATTTTGAGATTATTACATGAGTCACCCCTCCTTTTGACTATATCTATGGATGTATTTGCTTCTGGACTTGTTAACTTCTTAGACTTATAGTGTTACCTTATTTTGACTTACTATGTTTGACTTGCCTTGGTTGATTGATTTTGACTTATTCAGTTGAGTTATACTTATTTGACTTTTAGCTTATATATAGTTTTCCTCAATTTATTATACATGCCTATTTTTTTTATTGAAAAACATTCTCTTCATATTAAATTTTGATGTATGAAAAGGGAGATAGAAAATTAGGGAAAGTTAAAAGTTATTTAAACTTTTGATTTCTCTTTCTAAGAATTTAACATAAATTGAAATATGTGATTAAGGGGGAGATTCTAAAATTCTGATATTCTTGTATGATTGTGCTTAGTGTTATCTTTTATTATACATTAAATATCATACTCTCTTAAACTATTTCATAACTACTATTTTATAACTAACTTTAACTTAGTTTCATACATTAAATATCATACTCTCTTAAACTATTTCATAACTACTATTTTATAACTAACTTTAACTTAGTTTTAATATGATCAAAAAAGGAGAGATTGCTGGTGTTAGGAGCACCATAGTGAATCTAATATTTTTATGTATGACTAAGTGTAAAGTTAGATTGTTATGAATTGATGATTTTATGTTAAGTAAAGAAGGCTACTTGACAGATAGAAGTCCTGGCTGGAAATCAATCACATTAGCTAAGTCCTAGTCAAGCTTGGCAAGTGCAAAGTCTTGGTTGGGAACCAAGCAATTGGAAGTCTTGGTTGGGAACCAAACAGAAAAGTCCTAGTTGGGGACTAGGTAAGACAAGTCCAAGTGGAGACAGTTGGGAGCTATGACTTGACAGACAAGTCCAAGTAGAAACAGTTGAGAGTTGTGGGTTGGTAGAGAAATCCAAGTGGAGGCAGCTGAAAGATGTGGCTTAGTAGACAAGTTCAAGTGGTGGAGTTGAGATCTATGGCTTGACAAATCACATTAGATGGTATTGGATCGAGTGCACGTGAGAGGAGGGGTGAATTACGTGACTTTAAGAAATTTTAAGTACGTCAAAAATTATGCACATCGAAAAAATGAAATATGAAAAATCACAACTCAAGCCAACACAAAGGCATTACTTCGTTCAAAGCCTCCAACGACTCCTATTCGAAGGCCCAGGTCCGTTGGACCTTTCCTGTGGGCAATCTACTAAATCTCTCTACCAGAAGAAAACCTCTGGTAGAGTAGGCGAATACAATGAATTGAAAGTGTGACAACCCCATACTTTCAAATTTTAAATAAGTGCAAAAAAATAAAAATAAAAAATAAAAATTACTTCGTTACCTAATACATAGAAATTCCTGGATGAGCTCGGATGTTGGGGATGATCTTCTGACGAAAGCTGGACGTGGTCGTGTCAAAGCTCGGGCAGCTACAAAAGGAGGACGTTGGTTGAAGCTTTACAATTCATGCACTGATCGAAGCTTTATATAGGTACTATTGAGTTTATCTAGATCCGCAAATGTTAACAAAAAACGTAAAACTTGATCCACACCTTGCTCGTGATCTTATCCAGGATCAAAGAATAATTCAAATAAAACCTTATTATAGGAAATTTTATCCTCCTTAAATCTTTATTATAGGTAGGAATAATTTTATCCTCTAATAAAATTTTAGATTAGCAACATGAAGAATAATGAGGAGTAATTTTACAGAGTTCACCTGCAAAATTAACTTAGTCCATATACTAAATAAACCCTACAAAACAAAGTTAGTATAATAATAAAATATACTAAAATATGGAATATTCAAAGTTAACTAGATCCTGTCAATCCAGACCAGGATCTAACCAGGCTTCAACTTAGATCACCCAAATGGGTCTAAGTTGGACTGCGCCTAAAGTTCCAAAATGGAACTCATCCTCACTGGTTCGCTCCTCCAGTGACTTACCTTACTTACCTTAGCGCAGCTTTACTAGACTTCTCTAACCCACCAGGTCTTTTGCCAAGGTTCAACCACCCTGGTCTTCCTACCAAGTCTCCACCAACTTGGCCTTCAACTAGTTGTTAGACCCCGCGGACCCAACTGGACTTCTTGTTAGGACTCAACCATCCTGGACTTCAGTTTGGTGTCTGGTTCTAAGTCTTTCAACCCTGCACACTTAGTAAGAAGGTTAAACCCACAACAAACCTAACATTAACCTATTTGTTATTCATCAAAACTTGAGTTTACTGTTAGTGCAAACTATACTAACAATCTCCCTCTTTTGATGCAATGACAACCTGGGTTAAAGTTAGAAAAAAATAAATACAGAAAAGATACACAAATGAGATGTTGTCACGTCCTGAGAGACGACCGTTCAAAAAATTCCGATAGCATCTTTCCTGTAACAATCCAACTTTCCCTGATATATAAGGCCCACACGGTCGATTACTAGTACAATACAAGTAGATAAACTACTAAACTACAACGATAAAGGCTCACACGACCACAAACCACATAGCCATCGCATGCATGTACAAATAGCAAACCACAACATATAAATCGATCAAACAACGACAAACTCTACAAATCTATGCTAATAGAAAACTGCGACAGTGGAATTATAACGAGATCCAAGTCCATACAATACAAACATAAGTGCAAACTACAAATACGTACAAAGACTCCACATTTAGAATTATAACAACTATTGACCGACACGAACATAAATCCAAAACCACTATCCAATGCAGTCCAAAAGACATACGAAGTAAAACAACAAAATAGTCCTCCTGTTGTGAGATAGGGGCAGTCTGACAGAACTCCAAGCTTCAAATAACATCCTTATCTGCCACCTGGAGAAGAATAAAAGAAACCCCTAGGGTCTGGATGGTGAGTATAAAATACTCAGTAGATACTAGAATGGAAGTGCACAACATATATATGTATAAGGAATCAACAGGATATACAATCTCCATACGACACATAATGAACAAAGTCAATATACTGCGTACAAATAACAGGTATCATACAATACGAGAATAATGCATGTCATGTCATGCAATGCAACAGTCATATAATAAACAAGTGCAACAACCATAAATGCAGTAAACAACTACCAACAAATGCATGCACATATGTTATGCATGGTCACTGTCTGCACTCGCCACCCCTAGACACCTAACTAGTGAACTGGGGCGCTAAACAGGACAACTGCACATGCTTTAACAACAAACCACTACTAATCAAGTGGGGAGCGGGCAGGATATCGTAGGAGAGCTATCTAGCTAGTCCTAGTTGCACCAACATAGTGCAACAATTGCTCTCATTCTTGTGCCACTATCACACAGTGTCAAGTGAGTGCCAACAACAATAACAATAATCAACCACACCTACTTCTATCATGTATATGTCATGATGCTCAATTCAACAAGTGAGGCCTACATCTACTCAGGCATAATCAACATCAATTAGAACAAGTCATCACTCATAGATCAACAATAAAATAAGACTGTATGGATGCAACCAAAAGATCATATCAAAGATCAATCAACAAGGTAACAATCAACGAGTGCAATGATAAGAACAAAGTCAAGATGTCGAACAACTGAGTTATAATAAATTATGCACTACAACTAGGAACTGTACTAACTAAGTATAGGAGTACCCACCTAGTATGAGGAATATTGATAGCAGAACCCCTAAAAAATAAAATCCTCGTATGTAGTAGGATCCACCAATCAAGGTCCTGCAAATTATAACATACAACACCACTAAATACAATTATATTTTAAATTCTATAACAAGTCAAACCCTAACTGAATCTAAGGTTAACCTTAACTAGATCAAACCAAATCAGATCCATCAACAAATCCAACAAACTTGATCAACCGGATCCAACCAAATCAGATCCGTTAATAGATTCAACAAACTTGATCAACCACGGTACCATACTTCATCTACCATGAAATCCATCCACCACAAATCTAACAGAACAAGACCAATCCATTCCAACAGCAAGCAACATATAGAAACTCGATCAACAACCATGAATAGATCCACAGAACCAATCTCAAATACAAAATAATTCCAACCAAATAAACTCAAACCCGATCATCCAAGAAGCCCAACAACAACAAAACAAATCCAATCTCACCGAAATCACAAAGAAATCTCAACATCCGATCAATTCCACAACATTCTTTACTGAGCAAGAATTTACCAGATTCAAGAAAAGAGACCTCACCTCAGATCTGAAGCCCTAAAAATCAACAAATCTCTGGTTCTGCCCCGATCAAACCTGTTGTCAATCAAGAATCACCACCTCTTCTGAACACCTCAAGTCGCAACCAAACGTAGAGGTGATGAATTGAATCAAGGGCTTAACATAGATAATTTTTGAAGTCTCACCGCCGCCCATAGAAGCAGAATCCTGCTGCTAACCCGATAAAGTAAAGGATCGACTACTGGCCGCACGACCCTAAGCGATAGGAGCGATGGCGTCCGAAGGGCATGAAAGCTTTGATCAATCTCGATGGAGAGGAAGCGATCCGACGATCGGGATAAAGAGAAGAAGAGAATCGCGAGTTCGGCTTCGGCGTAGGGAAGGTGATGAATAACAACCCTCATCGCGCGATTCCCTTTTATAACGAGCTACAGTAACCCTAACCTCACCCGACTGACGAAAACTAAAACAAAACCCAAAACCCTAATTCATGTTGAATCAGACCTAGTTCAATTCAGATCTCTACTGTAGCAAACTAAATTTATTTTGGTTCACTTGGTTCACTAATCAAATGAACTCCAATTTGACCCAAATCAGTTTTACTCGTTTCGTCTTCACAAGACGAAACTTCTCATTGCATCCGTTCTAACAAAATCTCTTTCATGATGAACCAAACCAAGTTGGTTCAATTTGATTCAAAATTGAATCATTTGGTTCATTAACCAAACGACCTCTAATTTGAACAAAATCAGTTTTGTTCATTTCATCTTTGCAAGACGAGTTCCATTTTTCATCACTAATAAAATTTTCCTATATCTTACAGATGCTCTAAAATCAAGGTTATTTAGAATTTTTTAACTTCTAACTCTTAACCATGTAACCCTCCCCCTTTGGCATTCGTCAAAATAAGCAAATAATAAGCATCCAAGTATCAGATAAATAATAATCACTATATTCAAGTGCTTAAACAGAAAAAATAGACTAAGTTACTGGACTGACTCAGATGGGGAGTCAAACATTTAATTTATCACAAAATAGACTAAGTATAAAATTTGACTTGGTTAAACATATTACCATGTTTGAATGATATAGATACAATGCTTAGAAAACATGATAATCATTTTTAAAGTATAATTTATAGAGAAAAATTTTGATAAATATAATTTTCTAAAATATTTTCAAAGTATAATTTATCTAGCAATGATAGTTTTAAAAAAAGTGATAATGTTTCAAAAATATTTCAAGGCTTAAGTTAGGCATAAAACTAATAAGCATAGTAAGTATTTTGTAAAACAATGAATTTCAAATCACATACACTTCTGTTTTAAAAAAAAATCTAAATAACAAGGGCGACTTTTCAAAAATGTTTTCAAGGATGAGATAAAGATAAGATCTTAAGTATAGTAGAAAAAAAATAATTTTCAAAAATAGTGTCATACATAATTTTTAATTTTAGTTTAGGCTATGATTAAAAATTAGAATACAATACATAGAAGTTTAGACTCAAGCTCCCCCTAAACCAATTAAGAAATTTAGCCCATTTTGGATGTCTAACCTTAGTTACTAACTAACTATCTAGAAGATGTTAGGATCGGTTGAATAGCTAGAGGGGGGGTGAATAGCGTTTCTCGATTTTTCTTGATCTTTCTCTGCACAGAGATTAGCGGAAGCAAAAATATAAAAGAGAAAGAAAGAGATCAACGCTAACCCGGTTTATTTTACTTGGTATCCACCTCCGCAGAGGTGACTAATCCAAGGATCCACACGCACGCACACACCCGATGCACTATGAATCTTCTCCTTCTCGAAAACCTCGAAGGCGGAGAAACCTTTACAACTCTTTAGATCTCCTCAAATATGATATGAAATATTGTTTAGGAGGAGAGGAAGAAAGCAGAGAATAGAGAACAAAAACGTTCTCAGAAGAAGCACAAAAGAATGAAAGAATGGCAAAAAGATTGAGTTGTTCTCGTGCAGGCTTCTTTTATAATCTCTGCAACATCAGTCGACTGCTGGCAGGGCCAGTCGACTGATGCCTTCAATCGGCAACAAAATCTCGCATTAAAGCGCATTAAATGCTTGCCAATTTTCTGCAACGTTCAAATAGCAGTCGACTGTCCAAGACCAGTCGACTGGAAACAGTCGACTAACCATAACACCAGTCGACTGACCAGTCGACTCCTGTCTTCCTCTGGCTCGACTGATCTTTCTGTGTGCGTCTGATTTATGAGCAGTCGACTGCTGGCAGGGCCAGTCGACTGGTGAAGCTGAAAAATCCCATTTCAGCTTCTCTTGACCTAGACCTCGGCCTTCAAACACCTCCCACAGCCTCATGCCTCCCTGCACTAGCCTGAGATGCTTCCATCAGCTTTGTCATGTCAAGTCTTTGCCAAGACCACCCTTGGACTTCTCCTTGCCAAGACCACCCTTGGACTTTTCCTTGCCAAGACCACCCTTGGACTTTTCCTTTGCCAAGACCACCCTTGGACTTTTCCTTTGCCAAGACCACCCTTGGACTTTTCCTTTGCCAAGACCACCCTTGGACTTTTCCTTTGCCAAGACCACCCTTGGACTTTTCCTTTGCCAAGACCACCCTTGGACTTTCCTTTGCCAAGACTTTGGACTTTCCTGCAAACTTGCATCACACATGTTAGATCAACAAGAATTGCCTAACTTCAAACATAGTTTAGCCAAACATTGAAACTCAATGCACTTGGGGCAACTATTGCACCAACAATCTCCCCCTTTTTGATGTTTGGCAAAACTTTGTTTAAGTTAGGTCTTTAAATCATGTAAAGCATAGCATGTGATTAAAACATGATAAGTAAAGCATAAATCACATGATATCAGAGTATTAACAGAGAGTATTATCATGAATAGCATGAATAGCATGATCAAATATGAATAGGCATGAAAAACTTTATTTTTCTCTCTAACTTAAACATTCATATTTCTCCCCCTTTTTGTCAAAGATCAAAAAGTGATTACATAGACAAAGTAGGGTTAAATATTCCTTAAAAATGTTTATTCCCCTTTAATGTTGCACCAACAATTTGTTTCGGAGGGAAAAACAAGTTAAATTCTCAAAATAGGCTGAAAACAGTAGTATCAGTCGACTTCTAGTATATCAGTCGACTCAGCAGTCGACTGCAGTCTGACACAGTCGACTGATAAACTGAATTTCAGTTATCAGAAACGAACTTTAGAAATGCATAAGTAATTGTACGATATTCAAAAATTCGTGAAATTTCACACGTACAATACTTATGATTAACTTTATTTGAGAAAAATATTTTGAAAATTATTTGTCTCAAATATGGTAGTTTGATACAAAATTCAAAAGTGATTGATTATAATCAATATATGTCCATGTTTGTATCAACTTTCCTAATGAATAGAGATTCCCTGATTTGGATATTATCCTTAAATTGCTGAGGGATTTTAAAATGTGTTTGATTATGTTAATTTAGGAATTAACCCCAAGGCTCCCCCTAAATATCATTATCCTCTTTCAAACACCTTTTTAAATCATATGCTCCCCCTTAATCATAACTCCATAAAATTTTAAAATCACACAAAAATTTTCTTCCTTAAGGATCAAATCATAACTCCTTAAAAATAAACTCTCCCCCTTAAAAATATAATTTTCATTTCTTTTAAATATGTCAATCCTTTTTCTCTTTTCCCCTTTAAGATATAATTCCTTGAAAAATTTCAATCTCCCCCTTAAGTTTTCAGAATCATAGATCCTTCCAAATCTATTTTCTCATCTAGCTCTCCCTTAAGGTTTGAAATAATGCATCAAAACATATCAAACATATCAACCATCATGATTTTGAAATCAAGCAACAATAATTTATCAATAGAATCATCAAACAACATCATCAAGTAATAATAATCAAACATAGCAATATAGATAAAGATCATTAAAAGTAAACCATAAAGATTAGCAGTTATATACAAGTCATAGTTTTGAGACAACCAAAATCAAAGTTTTCAACACATAACACACAATCAAACAAAACAAGATGTTCAAGATTTAAATGATAACATTAATTACATCTTGACATCTAACACTCAAAATCTAATCTTCAGCAGCTGGAGGAGGAGGAGGATCCTGAGGAGGAGAGGATGATGGAGCCTGAGGTGCCTGCTGTCCTCGCAATGCACCAAGAATCTCCTGCCTCATGCTCTGGAGCTCAACACGAATGTCTTGTCTGAAAGACAAGAACTCTCCATATAAATCCTCAAAGCGCTGCTCCATGCGTGTGAGGCGATCCTCAGATGGTCCTGGTGCAGGATGCAGGAACTGGAGCAGGGATCTCAGGTGCTGCAACTCCCTCAGGAGCAGCAAGATCATCAGCAATGACAGGTGCATCCTCCTCACCAGCAGCAGCAGCAGCAGCAGGAGCAGGATGTCTGTATGTCTCGTGCCCATCTCATGGCCCCATCATGATACTCAATCTTTGCTAACTTAAGCTGGAGGGATCCTATACAGTCATAATTCTTTCTAAGCTTCTTGACTTGACCCCTAGTGACATCTATGCCCTTGGATGCAAAGAATGCAGTCAAAATGTGGCAGAAGGGCATGTAAAGTTTTCCTTGATGAGGAGCAGAATAATAAATGATAGAAGCAAAGACATTTAAAGCGATGTTGATGTCAAGGTGATGCTCGAGGGCGTACATCATGATGAGATGTGGCCAGCGAATAACAGATCGCCCTCGAGTGACTAATGGAAGAATACAGTCTAAGATCATGTGATACCAAACATAGTGAAGTGCTGACATGCGAGAGTTATCAAAAATATTTATGAAAGGATTTCTAGGATTCCCAAAGTAATATTGATGAATGGTATCACGTGAGATATGACTAAAAGAACCAGAGATGATACCATGAGAATTTGGATAAGTGATAAAAGGATTTGTAGATTGACGGCATTGTAGAAAAGCTTGAAGAATGTCAGGATTGAACTCTATGACAGTTCCCCCAACGGTGGACTCATACCTAAGGTTGTCCCCTCCTATCTGGCGAAGGTTTACATAGAATTCCTTGCAAAGATCAAGATTTATGTCATGGGTACAAGTCATAAGGATTCCTAGGTTATAGTAAGTGATGAACTCCATGAGTTGTGGGGTCCTTGTATTGAAATAGGCAGTGTTTAAATACCGACACCCCATCATTTGAAAATCAAGAGTATTGAAAAGGTTTTCGGCTTCAGGAGAGTGGAATCGTGGGATTTCAGGTGGAGGAGGAGGTGGTGTCTGTTCCCTAGGTGGTGGAGGGTTCCTACGGGAAGGTCCCTTCACTCACTCTAGGACGCTTTACAACAGCATGTTTCATTCTAGGACCACTATATGCACCAAAAATTAAGAAAATGACATGTATATGATGCATGCAATGGAATGCAATGATACAAACACAAAAACAAGATAAAACAAGTTAGTTAACGAGTAAAATCATGAATTTTGAAAGGAAATGAATGTTGGAAAAGGATTTTACCTTCTTTGTTGCTCCATTGATGAAATGAGGCTTCTAGGGTTTGCAAACGAGTGAGGAGAGTGGAGTAGAACCCTAGGGCTAGACTTAGGAAGAGATTGGAGGCTTTAAAATGGCCGGAGAAGGGCTGGAGAAGAGGAAAAACGGCGCCGGCGACTGGAAACTAGGGTTCCAGTCGCCTGCGGTCGGGGTTGTTTATAAAGATTTTCGCCCATCAGTCGACTGATTGTAAGTGAGTCGACTGATGACAGTCGACTGGTGGAATAACAGTCGACTGTTCTCCTATTTCGAACCTCTCAGAAAGTTCAGTCGAGTGTTTGGGAGAGTTCAGTCGCCTGATATCAGTCGACTGATGGTCTAGCAGTCGACTGCCCTTAAATTTCAAAACTCACAGAGAGTTCAGTCGAGTGAATTGAGTTGATGAGTCGACTGATCAGTCGACTGATGGAAGTCAGCAGTCGACTGATATTCTGATAATGTTCTTTTCAGATGTTTCAGTCGGATTTCAGTAATTCACCAGAAATTCCACAAAATTCAGAAAAATCTGAAATTTTGCGAGAACATTTCTTTCACTGATATCTATTGAGAAAAATTATTTCCCATGAAAATTTATCATAGTTTTGTAGATTGACACAAACTCCAAGAATAGTCTTATTTGAGCAATGTTGAGTATCAATATCATGCATTGTTTTAATTCCACTGGTTTTGTTACTGTCTAGCATTGTGATAGCATTTGTTATTTGTTTTTCAATCATTTTAAATATTCAATTATGACTAATGAGCAAGATATCCATGAATTGAATATTTGCTATCCTCATAATTGATCTATTATTAATGTTTTGATACTCTTCATGCCATAACAATGTGCCATGAGTACAAGTAAAGCATGAGTATCATCCTAGCATCTCACATAGAGTTCAAGCAAGCCAAAACACA
Organism: Curcuma longa; assembly: GCF_044706935.1. Classification (NCBI taxonomy): domain Eukaryota; kingdom Viridiplantae; phylum Streptophyta; class Magnoliopsida; order Zingiberales; family Zingiberaceae; genus Curcuma; species Curcuma longa. Next base: position 8,745,605 of record NC_133873.1, on the reverse strand, counting down.
ATCAAAGTCAACCTTAATGTTTTGTGAGATGTAATTGTTCTTGTAATGGTTCATACAATGCTATAAACACTCATTCAACAAAACACATTCCTAAACCCCTTCTTAAAGTTGTGAATTCATTTTCGGGTAGTGGTTTAGTGAAAATATCCGCAAGGTTTGATTTTGATTCTATGTAGCTTAACTCTATGTCTCCTTTTGCTACATGATCTCTTATAAAATGATGTTTTACTTCTATATGTTTAGTTCTAGAATGATGAACTGGATTTTTGGTTAAATTAATTGTGCTCATGTTGTCACAAAGGATTTTTACATTGGTATAGTTTAGCTCATAATCCTTAAGTGTGTGCATCATCCATAGTAATTGAGCTACACATCCTCCTAGAGCTACATACTCGGCCTCGGTAGTAGATAAAGCTACACATGGTTGCTTTCTACTACTCCAACTTACTAAGGAGGATCCAAGGAATTGGCATCCACCACTAGTACTTTTTCTATCTAACTTACATCCTGCATAATCAGAGTCGGTGTACCCTATCAAGTCAAAGTTTTGATTTCTTGGGTACCATAAACCAACATTTAATGTTCCTTTGATATATCTTAAAATTCTCTTTACTATTGCAAGATGTGACTCTTTAGCACATGATTGGTACCTAGCACACATCCCAACCGCAAATAATATATCGGGTCTACTAGCGGTTAAGTATAATAGACTACCAATCATACTCCTATAGGTTTTGGAATCTACTTCCTTCCCTTCTTCATCCTTATCTAGTTTTACATTTGTTCCTATAGGGGTTGAAATGTTTTTAGCATTTTCCATTCCAAACTTCTTAATCATTTCTTTAGCATATTTAGTTTGATAAATGTGTGTTCCTTCATTAGTTTGTTTTACTTGTAATCCTAAAAAGAAAGTAAGCTCTCCCACTAAGCTCATCTCAAACTCCATCTCCATATTTTTGATAAACTCATTTAGGAACTCATCATTTGTTGACCCAAAGATAATATCATCTACATAAACTTGGGCAACAAAAATATCACTCTCCTTAGACTTAATAAATAAGGTAGGATCAATGGTTCCTCTTCTAAAGCCTTTAGAAATTAGAAAGGTGGACAACCTTTCATACCAAGCTCTTGGAGCTTGCTTTAAACCATATAAGGCTTTTCTAAGTTTACACACATGATTTGGGTACTCATTACTCTCAAAACCAGGAGGTTGTTCTACATATACTTCCTCCTTTATATACCCATTTAGGAAAGCCGATTTTACATCCATTTGATGTAATTTGAAACCCATGTAAGCGGCATATCCTAAAAGAATTCTAATTGACTCTAATCTAGCCACGGGTGCATAAGTCTCATCATATATCTAGTCCTTCCACTTGAGTGAAACCTCTAGCTACAAGTCTTGCTTTATTTCTTGTTACATTTCCTTGTTCATCTAGTTTGTTTCTAAACACCCATTTTGTTGTGACAATTGTCTTATCATTTGGTCTTGGAACTAAGTCCCACACATTGCTTCTTTCAAATTGGTTTAATTCTTCTTGCATTGCAATTATCCAATCATTATCACTTAAAGCTTCATCAATTGTTTTGGGTTCAAATTGTGATATTAATGCAATTTGGTTTGATTCGTTTCTAAAATGTGATCTTGTTCTAACACCTTGTTCTATATCTCCCACCACTTGGTCAATGGGATGATCTTGATGGTGCCTAATGTTTCTAGGCCTAGTAGGTTCATCACATGTGTTATTGTTGCATTTTAGTTCATCGTCTGAGTCTCCTCTACCTCCCCCTAGATCATTGCTTTCAAGTTCTAAATTTTCAAGTTCTTTTGTTATTTCTTTGGTTTTAGCATGTATATCCTCATCAATTTGAGATTTTGAGATTTCCTAGGGTAGGTATTGTTAGTTTCATCAAATTCAACATTTGAGGATTCTTCTATAATTTGAGTCCTTTTGTTGTAGATTCTATATCCTCTACTCGTCGATGAGTATCCTACAAGGATTCCTTCATCCGCCTTAGGTTCAAATTTTCTTAGTTCATCCTTAGTGTTTAGGATGTAAGCCTTACACCCAAATACCCTAAAGTAGTTCACTTTTGGTATTTTCCCACTCCATAATTCAAAAGATGTTTTTCCTAAAAATCTGTGAATTAATACTCTATTTTGAATGTAGCAAGCGGTGTTAACCGCTTCTGCCCATAAGTAGGTGGGTAAGGAGTAGGCATTTAACATTGTTCTAGCGGCTTCTTGTAGGGCTCTATTTTTCCTCTCAACAACTCCATTTTGTTGAGGAGTCCTAGCACATGAAAATTCATGTTTGTAACCATTTTCTAAACAAAATTTGGAGAAGCTTGAATTTTCAAACTCTCCACCGTGATCACTCCTAATCCGGTTGATTTTGAGTTTCCTTTCATTTTCTACCCTTTTACTAAACCCAATGAATATCTCTAGGGTATCATCCTTATGTTTCATGAAAAACACCCAAGTAAATCTAGAATAGTCATCTACAATTACCAAGCAATATTTGCTACCATTCAAAGAAGGTGTACTATGACAATCAAATAAATCAAGATGCAATAGCTCTAAAGGTAATGTAGTACTAGTTAGATTTTTACCTTTGTGTGATGTTTTAGATTGCTTACCCTCTTGGCATGCATCACACAATTTGTCCTTGATGTATTTGATTTTGGGTAGACCCTTCACTAGCTCCTTATTTGCCACTTTTGCTATCGTCTTCATGTTGACGTGTCCAAGTCTTTTATGCCATAGCCATCCTGTTTCTTCTTGTGACACAAGACACTCAATAGAAGAGTTAGTAGCAAATGCCAAATTCACATAATATAGGTTTTGTCTCCTATGTCCTTCTAAAATGATGTTGTTCATTCCTATCTTCCTAATCAAACATTTATTAGCATGAAAATCAATTTGATAACCTGAATCACAAAGTTGACTTACACTAAGTAAATTAAAACTCATGCCTTTAACTAATAAGACTCTATGTATGGTTATAGTGGGTGATATTTTAATAGTTCCTTTTCCTATGATTTTTAATGTTTCATTATTTCCAAAAGATACATTTCCCTTTTTCATGTATTTAATTTTGGTGAATTTACCTACGTCCCCGGTCATGTGGCTTGAACACCCGCTATCCAAAATCCACATGCCTTCGTCCTTCTTTTCTCTCACCTACATAATGCGAAAAACATCTTTCTTAGGTATCCAAAAACTAGACTCACTAACATCAGAAAGATACTTTTTAGGTACCCAAGCTAGTTTTCCCTTAGTGCATGATTTGTTGGATTGCCTTCCTACAAGTGAGATGTATGAAACTTCCTTAGGTCTATATCCTAACCCAGCCTTGTTGTACACTGCCTTTGACTGTTCAAGATTAGGTCTAGCTTTTGTGATCCTAAAGTAAATTTCTCTAAGCATGTCTTTAGTTTTTCATTTTCTTCCCTTAATTTTGTATTTTCTTTATCTAGGTCGCCATGGTCACATGCAATTGTTTGAATCCTTCTAAGTTCTCCTTTTAATGCCTTGACCCTAGATTTCGATTTCTCTAATGCATGCTTAAGATAATTCATGGTACGAAAAAGCAATTTTTGTTTATGACTATCTAATACCTCATCCTCGCTAGAGGAGGATTCATCTTCGCTCGATGATGATGATCGTCATTGCTTGAAGTATCTGATTCTCCTCTTCGTGCCATGAGCGCCATGTGTCTTGTGATGTGGCACGCTTCTTCATCATCGGATGATGATTCACTACTTGAATCGTCCCATTTGGCTTGAGCCACCATCACCTCCTTCTTCTTACTTTTGTCCTTTTTCCTCTTGTCTTTTGACTCATTGTCCTTTTTCAGGTTTGGACAGTTTGGCCTGATGTGTCCCTTTCTGTTGCATTCATAACAAACGACGTCAGTACCAAAACCTGAACTTTGACCATTACCTTGGTATGGTGTGAATGTCTTCTTGAAGTTTCTCTTAGTGAATCTTTTAGTTTTCCCCATCATCTTCTTCACGTAATGCGCCATTTCTTTTGAAGTTAGTTCTTCATCACTGTCTGAAGACTCTTCCTCAGATTCTGATGGTTCCTCCTTTTCCTTCTTCTTCTTCTTCTTCTCTTTATCTACAATCAAAGCAATACCTTTCTCCTGCGTGCCCATATTAGCTTGTTCGTGTAGTTGAAATTCACAAAATAATTCATCAAGCTTAACCACAGATAGATCCCTTGATACTTTATATGCATCCACCATAGATGCCCATAAAGTAGTTCGGGGAAAGGCTTGTAGCACATACCTTACAAGATCGCGGTTATCGATCTTTTCTCCGATTACATGGAGTCCATTTACAATTTCCTTGAATCTCCCATGCATTTGACTTACATTTTCATTTGATCTCATTGCGAAGGATTGTAGTTGACTCACAAGAAGATCCTTCTTGGCTCGTCTCGATTCAGTAGATCCTTCATTTAGTTCTATCAATTTCTCCCATAATTCTTTTGCCGAATTAAAAGGTCCGACTTTGCTCAACTGCTCTTTTGATAGGCCGCATTGCAAGGTCGTTGTAGCTTTGGCGTTGGCTTGTGCCTTCTTGCACATGTCTTTTGTCCAATCTTTTGTAAGGATGACTTTTCCTTCGATGTCTTTGGGTATCTCGAACCCATCTACAATACTAAACCAGTTTTCAATATCATTCATTAAATAGTATTCCATTCTACCTTTCCAGTAGGCGAAATCATTCCCATCGAAGTATGGTGGTCGTGCGGTGCTGTAACCCTCTTGAAATGCCATTAGTTGCTCCGGTTGATTGTTAGATCCTCCGAAACGGAACCGGCTCTGATACCACTTGTTAGGATCGGTTGAATAGCTAGAGGGGGGGTGAATAGCGTTTCTCGATTTTTCTTGATCTTTCTCTGCACAGAGATTAGCGGAAGCAAAAATATAAAAGAGAAAGAAAGAGATCAACGCTAACCCGGTTTATTTTACTTGGTATCCACCTCCGCAGAGGTGACTAATCCAAGGATCCACACGCACGCACACACCCGATGCACTATGAATCTTCTCCTTCTCGAAAACCTCGAAGGCGGAGAAACCTTTACAACTTTTAGATCTCCTCAAATATGATATGAAATATTGTTTAGGAGGAGAGGAAGAAAGCAGAGAATAGAGAACAAAAACGTTCTCAGAAGAAGCACAAAAGAATGAAAGAATGGCAAAAAGATTGAGTTGTTCTCGTGCAGGCTTCTTTTATAATCTCTGCAACATCAGTCGACTGCTGGCAGGGCCAGTCGACTGATGCCTTCAATCGGCAACAAAATCTCGCATTAAAGCGCATTAAATGCTTGCCAATTTTCTGCAACGTTCAAATAGCAGTCGACTGTCCAAGACCAGTCGACTGGAAACAGTCGACTAACCATAACACCAGTCGACTGACCAGTCGACTCCTGTCTTCCTCTGGCTCGACTGATCTTTCTGTGTGCGTCTGATTTATGAGCAGTCGACTGCTGGCAGGGCCAGTCGACTGGTGAAGCTGAAAAATCCCATTTCAGCTTCTCTTGACCTAGACCTCGGCCTTCAAACACCTCCCACAGCCTCATGCCTCCCTGCACTAGCCTGAGATGCTTCCATCAGCTTTGTCATGTCAAGTCTTTGCCAAGACCACCCTTGGACTTCTCCTTGCCAAGACCACCCTTGGACTTTTCCTTGCCAAGACCACCCTTGGACTTTTCCTTGCCAAGACCACCCTTGGACTTTTCCTTTGCCAAGACCACCCTTGGACTTTTCCTTTGCCAAGACCACCCTTGGACTTTTCCTTTGCCAAGACCACCCTTGGACTTTTCCTTTGCCAAGACTACCCTTGGACTTTTCCTTTGCCAAGACTACGCTTGGACTTTCCTTTGCCAAGACTACGCTTGGACTTTCCTGCAAACTTGCATCACACATGTTAGATCAACAAGAATTGCCTAACTTCAAACATAGTTTAGCCAAACATTGAAACTCAATGCACTTGGGGCAACTATTGCACCAACAAACAACACAGGACCTAACTTAACCTGGTTAATCACATCAAAACTAATTGGGGTACCAACAATCTCCCCTTTTATGATGCGTATCAACCCATATTCAGTTAGGGTTAAACCAAAAAATAATAAAAATAATAAAACTAATTCAAACAATTGAGTATGAAAATAATTTTGTATTTCAAAACTATAACCTCCCCCTAAACCTCGCCTATTCTCCCCCTTTGATCACAGCAAAAATAAGGTAAATAGAAGAGGGAAGGAAAGGAAAAAATTGTGCAAAAAAGTTAGAAAAAATCTTTCTAAGTGTTTAACTAAAGCATAAAAGATCCAAAAAAAATTTAATTATCAAAAAAGTTAGAAAAATCTTGCCAAGGATTTTTCAAATATGGAAATGGCATTTTTACTTAAAAAATTTCAAAAAAACAATTTCATTAATAGAAAATTTTTTTGGATTTAATTGATTTTTTTGTGTTTGAAAAAAATCAAGAATTTACAGATTAAGGAATTCAAAATTTAACTTTTTTAAAAATTTAAACTTGATTTAAAAAATTTTTAAAAAGTTTTATCAAAGTCAACATCTGATGTAAAGATTTGAAAAATCAGATTTGATCAAAATATTTCTATCAAATTTTTAAAATTAAAAATTAGATTTCATTAAAAAATAAAAAAACTTAAAAATCTATTGAAAAAAATATGAAAATTTTTGTATAAGTCGAAGATAGAGATTTGAGATTGTACAAAAAGTTTCAACTTTAAATTTGTTCGGTAAGTATAAAAATAAATTAAATACTAATAAAGAGGAATTTTTAGTAAAATAATATTTTAAAATTCAAAAACACTTCAAAAAATTTGTATATAAATTATATTGAGTTCTATTGATTGTATTTGAATCATGAAAAATTAGATCTATGTAAAAATAACATCTATTTTTAAATTTTTAAATTTTTAAATTTTAATTTTGAATGAAAAAATCATGAAAATTCAAAAAATATTCAAAAATTTCACAAAATTTCCAGTGGATGGACAACATAATTATGCATCGAGAAAAAAATAGAAATATAATTTTTTGTTAGTAAAAAATTAGCCAAACTGAATTTTCTAAGATTATAAAAAAATAATGTTAGTTAAGTAAAAAGACATAAAAAATATTAGCCAATACATGCATATGTAATAGCACAAAGGAGATCAGTTTAAAACAGATTTGGGAACCCAAAATCTCGGAGGAATATATTTTTTGGGCACTTTTCTAAGTTGACCCTTGTGATTTTTAATATACCAATTCAAATTATCAGGATAGCTATTTTTCTTTTGACGTAAGCATGAAATATCAAGTTCTAATTTTTGAACTAAATTTTTCAAGTTATCATTTTCTTTCTTCAAAATATTAGAGTTATCATAAGAAGATGCAAGGGCTAGTTCCTTTCTTAATTGTGAATTTTCTTTTTCTAATTTATAGTTAGCCTTGAGCATTGCTTTTATTCCAGCGTATAACTGATCGTGAGGGAGAAAACATACCTCACTTACCGAGTCGCTTTTGAAAAGAGAGGCTCCCCCTTCGTCATTACTTTCTTCTGACGTTGCTCCCCCTTCATCAGTGCTCTCTTCTTGATGACTTGTCATCAGCGCAAGTCCGGCATACTCTGAGTTTTTGATTCGTCAGATGAGGTCTTGTCCCAGGTGGCTTTCAATGCCTTCTTCTTCTTTGCCTGATTCTTGAGTTTGGGGCACTGGTCTTTTAGATGCCCCTCCTCGTTGTAGTTATAGCATCGGACAGTACTTTTCTTCAAAGATTGCCTTTTCTTTTGCATCCTCGAAAACTTGTTAGCTTTAAAAAAACTTTTAAAGGCCCTTACCATTTGCGTTGTCTCTTCGTCATGCGTCGAGGATTCTGATCCCTTTTCTGTTCTCATTGTATTCAGAGCAATGTTGTCTATCTTTCTAGATCATACACACCGAGACTCGTGTAATTTGAAAATAGAAAATATTTCATCTAGCGTACTTACCTCTAAATCCTTAGAAATATAATAGGCGTTGACGATTGTACTCCACTACTGGGTTCTCGAGAAGGCGTTGAGGGCATATCGAATAGAATCGCGATTACTTAATGATTCGCCGAGTTGGGTGAGTCTGGAGATTAGCTCCTTAACTTTGGTGTGAAGTTCTGCCACCGTTTCTCCTTTCATCATTCGTAGATTTGTTAGTTAATTCCGTAGAAGGTCCTTCCTTGCTGACTTGGCTTCTGAGGTAATCTCATGAAGTTCTAAGAACTTCTCCCACAATTCTTTCGTGGAGTGGTAGGTGCTGATCCGATTCACTTCTTGAGTAGGTAAGACCGTTAGGAGGTGGAACTCGGCCTTACCGTTGGCAATGGACTCAGATTGCTCCTTATTCCATAGGCTTTCATCTTTTTCATCCCTGTTCGTATCTTTTAGAACTGCATAACCATATTTAATAGACAATAAAATATCAAAATCTGTAAAAAAAAATACTTCAATTTCCTTTTTCCAGATGGTGAAATCCCCTTCGAATTTGGGTGGATGGATATGTGCTTCAGCCATCGTCCTGTTGCTTTATCAGGCGGTTAGTCCTTCAAAAGCGAACCTGCTCTGATACCACTTGTTAAATCAGGTTAGACCGGCTAGAGGGGGTGAATAGATGGTTAAGAAGAATAACACTGATCTTTTTAAAAAAGAAACTTGGTTGCAACTGGATCGTTGCTTCCAAGGCAGTTAACGCTCAATCAGAACTCCTTTAGGCCGAGAAGCCTTTACAATTGTAGCATAGAGACTTAGAGAAAAAATTACAAAGTAATTGATGATATGACTTCTAAAACTCTAAGTCTTATTTATAGCCCAAGAGAATAGATCTGGATTATTGATCGTAGATGAACTTTCTCTTGGTCGTTGATCAATTGATGCGATCCTAATCGTTAATCGGAGATAGGCTTTGATCGTAGCCGTTGATTAAATAAGGATAAATTTTATCTTTAATAAAAGATAATAAGAATTTTTGTTAACAAAAATTAAGTATTTAAGTATTTATCTTTTATATGATAAAAGATAAAATTAATCAAATCTTATCTTATCTGTTTTTTTTCCAAAAGTCACACACAAAAGGTCCAAGTCTAAGTCTTCTACTCTGATCAAAGTCAATGGTCAAAAATCAATATATTTGACTTTTATTGACTTTTTATAGAATCATCGGTTGGGTGATTTCTGACCAATCGGAGTTAGGTTCACTTGAATCTGACTCCATCCTTTTGCCCCTCGAGCGTGCTTCCTCCCAGCTTCTCATCCCTCAGACATCACGCACGTCCTTTTCGCTCCACCGGTGTACTCTTTCGTAGCTTCCGCGTTCCTCGGATTGCACTGAGCCCGTCGGCTCATTTCCCCGTGCAATACTTCTCGTCCGCTACGTCTTACGCTCAACTTTATCCATACCTAAGTCCCTGCACACTTAGTAGAGGGATCATAACAACACAAAACCTAACTTAACATGGTTGATCACATCAAAACTAATTAGGGCATCAACAAAAACAAAACTAAACTCAAGAGAGTTTTGAAAATCAATTTAAGCTAGGTGGGAAAACCAATAGTGAAATTGAGCTAAGGACAAACTAGTCTATAAGACACATCCTAATTAACCTCCTTAAGTTATTAAATTCTGATTCAGGTAATGGTTTAGTAAAGATATCAGCTAGGTTAGGCTTGGATTCAATATGATTAAGTTCAATATCACCTTTATTAATATGGTCTCTGACAAAGTGATGTTTTATTTCTATATATTTGGTCTTAGAGTGGTGGATTAAATTTTTAGTTAGATTAATTGAACTTAGATTATCAATAAAAAATTTAACTTTCTTAAAATCTAGGTTAAAGTCTTTTAGGGTATGCATCATCCAGAGTAGTTGAGATACACACTCACCTATGGCTATGTACTCAGCTTCAGTGGTGGATAGGGCAACACAACGTTGTTTCCTACTGAACCAACTAACTAGTGAGGGTCCTAGAATTTGGCATTCACCACTGGTACTTTTTCTATCTAACTTACAACCAACATAATATGAGTCAAAAAATCTAATAAGTTCAAACTGGGTTATTCTAGTGTAAGATATGAGAAATTTTGCTAGTGGGGGAGAATGAAACTCGTCTTGTGAAGATGAAATGAACGAAATTGATTTGGATTAAATAAGAGATCGTTTGATTAGCGAACCAAATGATTTAGTTTTGAACTAAAATTGATTAACTTGATTTGGTTCATAATGGAAGAGATTTTGTCAGAACAGATGCAATGAGAAGCTTCTTCTTGTGAAGATGAATTAAACAAAATTGGTTTGGGTCAAATCAGAGGTCGTTTAATTAGTGAACCAAGCGAATCAAGATTAAACCTGGTTTGCTACAGTAATTGGTTCGATTGCTACAGTAAACCTAGGTTTTAAGCCGATTCAGCCCAACCCTAATTGCGGCTCGACTCGTTCAATCAAACCCAAAATTACTGTAGCTCCTCATTATAAAAAGAATCACGCGATTACGGTCCTATACATCTTCTTCCTGAGTCGCACCCTGTTTATCATCTACCCCGTGCTGTGTCGCTTCCCTTTGCTCGTGTTCGATTGTCGCGCGTGAGAAGATGGAGCAAACCCTAGACTGGAATCACGCAATAACGCACGGAGAGGAGCCCTGTTGATCTTTGTGTGCGCTCCCTGTTCGGTGGCTTCCCCGAAACCCTACGACACCGGATCTTCTTCTCCCGCGGCACCATCTGCTGATTCTCGCCCATGTGGCATTGTCAGCTGTGGGGAGGAGATGCAGAGAGCTACCTATCTGATGGTGCAAGCATGGTGGCTGGTCCCGAGCAAGGCTTCCTTTCTTGAAGACTGATTTCCTCTACTTGCTGTCTCTTGTTCATCATCTTCCCAATGAGCATGACGTCGTCTGCCATTTCCTGTTCATGCTTGCTATTGGAATTGTCGATTGTTGTTGGGTTTGTTTCAGTCTTGAAGAATCTAATTCGTATGGGATTGGTTCTTGTTTGTTGAGGTAAGTTCTTTGAAGCTGATTCTTGTAGGTTTTGTTCTATTGTTTCGGTGTGATTTGGATGTTGAGAATTCAGTTTTGTGAGGTTCTGTTCGTGAGATTGAAGAGGATGATTGTTATTCTGTTTGATTTTGGTGAGGTTGGTCTGATCTCCTCAGGATTGTGCTGTTGATGGATCTGATTTAGTTGGATCCGATTGATTAAGAAAGGGATGGTGATTGAGATCAAGTTAGATTACTGTTGGTTTTGAATTAGTTGAGATTAGGTTAATTTAATGATATTCTTAACTTGCGATTAGGTTAGTTGGATTTGGATGGAACAATTGGATTATGGATCCAATTAGATTATAGTTTTGATTGAATTATGGTTAGGTCAGTTTTAGGTAAAATTTAACATATTGTTGTATTTAGTGGTGTTGAATTTTATAAATTGCAGGACCTTGATTGTTGATTCTGCTGTATATACGAGGTTTATATTTCTGAGGATTCTTATATCAACGTTTGTCATACCAGATGGGCACTCCTGTACTTAGTCAATACAGGTCTTATTCGTAGTGCATAACTTATTAGCTGTTGTTAATCATCTTGTTATTCTCCTTCATGATTTAATTATATGTTGTTAATCATCTTGTTAATCTCCTTATCACACTCGTTGCTTGATACTTAACTATTGACTTTTGATATGATCTAGTTGCCATCAATATAGTTTCATTATTTGTTGTTAATCTGTGATGACTTATTATGATTAATGTTGAGTATATCTTGGTAGATATAGTAGTTACTTGTTGAACTGAGCATCATAGCATCATAACATGTTGTTGTTGTTGGCTCTCACTATACCATTGCTGATAGTGGTACAGTGAGAGCATTATAGCATTGTGTGGGTGCGACCAGGACTAGCTAGATAGCTCTCCTAGGATACTACCCCTCCCCCTCGCGTGTAATTGGTCTGTTGTTGGAGCGGGTGATTTCTGTTATGCGCCCCAGTTCATTGTGTGGGTATCTGGGGATGTTGAGTGTAGACAGTGACTAAGCAGCTAGATAGCTCCCTTGAGATATTTTTCCTACTCCCCACTCACGTGTAGTAGTCTGTTGTTGGAGTGTGTGCAGTTGTCCTGTCGTGCACCCCAGTTCATTGTGTGGGTGTCTGGGAGTGGCGAGCCGGCAGTGACCATGCATGTTCCTTGTGATGTGTGTTGCATATGTGCAAGCATTTATTGATAGTTTATTTACTGCATCTTTGTATGTGATTGTAGCACTTATTTGATATACGATTGTTGCATTGTGTGACATTACATGTATTGGTTGAATATGTATGATATCTGTTATATGTTATGTAATATTATTGACCTTATTCCTTAAGTGTCCTTTGGAGAGACTATATACCCTTTGATACCCATGTTTGTTGTACACTTCCATTCTAGTATCCACTGAGTATTTTATACTCACCACCTAGACCCTGGGGTTTCTTTTCTTTCTCCCCATGTAGCAGATAAGGATGTTGTCTTGAAGCTTGGAGTTCTGTCAGACTGTCCCATCTCATAGCAAGAGAAGTGATACCGTTTTTTTTACTTTGTATGATTTTTGGATTGTGTTTTGGATTTTAGGTTGTGTTTGGATTTGTGATCGTAGCTGTGGACTTAGATGTTATATAATTCCGCTTGCACAATTTTTGTTATTTTAGTCTTGTGGTGTTTATGTTTTGGTGTCGTTGTGGAGTTTGTATTTGTGGAATTTTTACATCGTGTGAATTTTTGTTTATTCATTATGGTATGTGGTTTTGTGGCCATGTAGGCCTTTAGTCGTATAGTTTTGTAGTTAAATACATATGTTGTGTTGTTGAGTAGCCTTGTGGGCCCAATTTTAATATGTATTCAGGAAAAGTTGAATTGTTATAGGGAAGATGCTGCCGAAATTTTTTGGACAACCGTCTCTCGGGACATGACAAAGCAGGAGAAATGTCACATCCCGGAAGACGGTCATTCAAAAAATTTCGATAACATCTCCTCTGTAATAATTCAACTTTCCTGAATACAGTTTAACATAGGGCCCACACAACCACTCACTAATACATCACATATATCTAAAATGCTAAACTATATGAATAAGGCCCACACGGCCGCTCAACAATACAACACATGATATACTAACCATGTATAAATGAAAAATTTTTAAACTTTAAAGCATAACGATATGAATCACAACAAACAATGACAAACCCCATAAATCCATGATAATAGAAAAATACGCAAGCTGAATTATAACAAGATCCAAGTCCACACAAATATGAACATAAGTGCAAACTACAAATACGCACAAAAAACTCCACAAGTCCATGAATATCAATCATAGATCCAATACAATCCAAAATCCACACATCCAAATATAATCCGAAAATCATATGAAGTAAAACAACATAATAACTTCTCCTGCTGTGAGATGGGGGCAGTCTGGCAGAACTCTAAGCTTCAAAGTAATATCCCTATCTGCTACCTGGGAAGAGAGAAAATCCCAGGGTCTGGGTGGTGAGTACAAACTCAGTGGATAATCAAATAGATAGTATATGCTCAAAAGTATAAATTTAGGAGCAAAAAATATACAAATGAACAACAGTAATCAACCTGTGATCAGTACCAACAATGGACTACAAATAAAGGAGAATATCAGCAATAATCCTGCTAGTAGCATATAGTCTATAATGGATCTCATAAATGTAGTAATAAGTAAGAATGACAATGTCACACGGATGCATCAATCAAGTAACAACTAAGTATACATCTCACATCTAAATGCAGTATATATGGTCCAGTACATATATATCAAGCACACAATACAGTACATGCATGATGCAATTGCCTACACTCGCCCCAGTACTCACGTATATATGACGCTGGGATGTCCGACATCACACTGCTATAAATCCAGCACCATAACAAAGTATCCTGGTGACAAATCAACATGTAGCCATATATAGCTACATCATCCTATGGACAATGCCTGTAACCCATACTCGTCTTTGAGTACACCCCTCAGCGGTGACCAGGGTATAGGGCATTGACTTGATTGCGTATAGGCCATATAGCCACCATCGCTCGATGGTTTAATAAATAGAAAATTTCTAAGCACATATTTTATAACTTGCCACTACTAGGCTAATTATCAATGACGATTGACCCACAACATTAGGGATTACAATCATCACATTGCACCATGTATGATGTGATGATCAAGCAATAATAACCAACATTTACTATGCTAAATCAACATGCATATGTAATAAGATCTCAACTGATCACCGATATCATAAACTAGAGATATACAACAATAGTCAACATAGATAGTCAAATGTCTGAACACGCAACAAAATAGATGTCACATGAAATCAATTGAATCAAGGACAAGCATACAATAAACAGGAATAGGACTAGGATATCCAACCAACTACAATAGAAAGATAACATGCAATAGAAAAAAAACTTATTTTGTATTGACCAAATACAGGGATTACTCACCTGATATGACACACGTCGAAATAAGAACCCCCAAATACACATCTCCGTATAACATAATCAACAAATCAAGGTCCTGTAATTTATAAAATACAACATCCTCTAAATATAATAATATATTAAATTTTTCAATAAAGAAAACCCAAGCCAAATCTAAGGTTAATCTAACCTAATCCAAATTAACCTAACCAAAATTACAACTAGCTTTAACTGAATTTAACCTAACCTAATCAAATCCATCAATCCCTAAAATGAAATCCAAATCAACCGATCAGCTCCTTCAACACACCGAAACAAAATCCTAACCAAAACCATAACACCCAATCGATTTTCAATAGCACCACACCTCCACAGATCAATTACAACCAAATAAATCCATCCAACAGATCAATCTTAATAGCTAACTCCACATTAGAACAACAACCAATCAAACACCCAAGAATCTCACACGGGAAAGATCAACAATTGTAGAAAGATTCATTAAACAGATCAGTCCCCATTCCATCAAAATCCAACAACAACCAAATCCGATCAATCCCCAAAATCATCACCGAATAAGAATTAACCAAATTCAAGAACAGGAACTCACTTGAGATCTGTTGTGTTGCCCTAGAAACTTTGATTCCTCACACCCAAGCAACGAACGGAGCAGCACCCCTAAAGCCCAGTTTTAATCAGCACCCTCCTCGATAGAGTGGACCAGCAAGTCGTGGGAGATCGAAGGGTGTAGGTACCTCAGAGGGTTCAATAGGAGGTTGTCACTGACCGTCGCCAGCCGCTTCAACACCGCCATGACGATGAGAATGGGGTAAGGGATGGGCAAGCTTTAGCTCCTCCACCAATATCAGGAATCTTCTTCGATGTTGAAGCCCACAAAAATGATGCAGCAACAGAGGATCGCAGCAGGGGAAAGAAATCGCACACCGATTGTGAGCTAGGGGAAGAAGACGATCGCGATTGAGAATCCTTAAACAGGTTTTAAGGGTTTGAGTTAACGGGTTTCAGGTACCAGTTTTAAAACCAGATCTGACCCGAATCCAAATGGCTGGTTAATGGGGCTCTTAATTAGGCTAAGTAGGGCTGGTTTAAATGGCTTATTGGGTTCGCTAAATGGGCTTAAACATTAAACCCAAATTGCAACCCAATCTAATAAATACCTAGCCTTTAATGACAACTATTAGAGGTGAGGTTTATTTGTTATATTTGGGATGTGTCCTAAGGCAATCGCCTTATGATTGTACTGTTTAATGAATAAGTAGAAATTCACTGTTTAAGTGCATATTTTATATGTTTGATTGAATCTTAAACTTATTCACTGAATGCCGACAATACATTTCATAGCATGAGAGAATTTGTGATTGGATCACAAACTGTGAGTTTCTCTACATGTGTAATTATGAAAGTATTGAAATTATCCCTAGTCGATGAATCGATGAATTGATGAACATGGATGTCATCAATACTGTTGAGACTAGCACGTTTATACTCTTTGGTTTACCAAGCAGTAGCTCTCACTAGTTAGAAATATTGGATGTTGAGAGTTAAACGTGGATGCTAGTTAAAGGTAACTAGTTCATTAGAGTGACATGCCGTGAGACTTTATGTGGTTCTTTCTGTATGTCAATGAAGATCTCAGTGCAACTTAAGTGCGAGTTTTCTTAGACTTGCGGTATTCAAGTCATCTTGGTCGCGGAAGCTTATACTTTAACATCTTAAACAAGCATCTCCAAGGAGATGTGGACCCGAGATGATTGGGTATAAGTTGAAGTGCCCAAAGGTGTTTGAATAACCCACAGAGGAGTCACCGCTCTTTGTAAAAGAGACGTATACCCTACAGCCGCTTATTTGGATTGTTATTGAAAGTCTTTGGCCAAAGCAACACGTATCAAGAATATGGTATTCTTGGACACGTGTACGAGTAACTCGAATCTACAGAACAAGGAAGTAAGCTTGGGCTAGGTATGACATAGTCAGCCTAGTAGCGACTGACACAAACAGACCATGTCCTGAACTAAGTAGGTATAAGACGGTGAAAGGAACGATGCACGTTTCATTAAAGCTGCTGAAGGGTTTAGAAATTATTCTAAAATTAGTTGTTGATTTTCTGGTCAATTGGGGATCATGATGTACTACTATGTATCACTCATGATCGATCTAAAATTAAGGGTTAATTACGGATGGTTGATGTAGGTGTTTTGTTGGGATTTGTTTTATTTATATAATTATTCCCTTATTTGTTGTCACTCACATCCATCAAAATTAATTATTTATTTATTAACCAAACTCCTAACTATCGCCTTAAATAATATAGAGAGGTCCGGGTCGTCTCTCTTAGACTCAATGACCGGAAGTTATTCTAGACATATGGTGCAAGGTTTTTATTGTTCTTGACTTTATTGACAATTGTTTATACAATTAATGAAACAATGTTAAACCCACTAAATTTTGATTTCTAAACATCCTAGAATAATCTATTGGTAGGAAATCATACTCTGCATCATATTTAATATAAACTCCTTAAAAGCTTTAGAGTTTCATATTTTTGATACATAGTATAAAAATCATATTTTAATATGAAAACTTTTTTAAATTATTTTTTCCTGGTCATATATGATGTAAGTAATTACAGTATGAAATTTTATAATTTTTGGATGAAAACTGAATTACTTATGTATTTTTGAAAGTGGAGTCTGAAAATCAAGTTTTTCAGACATCAGTCGACTGCTTCAGATACCAGTCAACTGATGTGTCTGAATATCACTATCTTGACCCGTTTCTTAAGAATTGGACATCCTTTGACCTCTATTATTTGATGTATGCTTTACTAGCATATTTTTAGTCTCATAATTAATTTTCCACCCGTTATAAAAGCTAGACGAGTTGATTTGATAATCAATATTCCTTTTTTTAAAAAGTCTGTAAGAGTTAGATTGTCCTTATTAAGGATTGCATCTAGATCCATCTCTTTTCTTCGAATTAAGGCTAGAGCTATAGAACTTGGATCCATCAATCTAAGTAAGAAACAATATGCCTTGATATTTCTTGTCATTTTATGATTAACGAAGTTGTTCCATCTTAATTGAACAATTAAATATTTATTTAGGAATAAATCTAGTTCTGATTTCTTGCTTTTCTTGCATTGTTTTTTCTTTTTACTTTCAGATCTCACATAATCCTTTTGAAGAGGCTTTTTTTTGTTTTGTTTGTTTGGATCTGACACAAGATTTGTCTTTTCTTCGTTTTTTTCTTGGTTTTTTAATTTTATTAAAATAGAATCTTTGACACTTTTATTTTGACTAATTTTTTTTTTTTCATCTAAATTCTGATTGGAAAGAAGTAATTTGATTGGGATGATCCACGGTTTAATCTTATATGCCTTATATGTATCAAAAGGAAATCTGAATTCCGGAAAGAACCAAAATTTCAGATTTGATTTTTTTTTTTTACAAAAAACTCTTTCCCTTTTTCGATTCATTCCCATCCAATCAAAAAAGTTTTTTTGATTGGAGTTGTTTTTTTTGTATAGATTTGTTTCTTTTTCTTGATGTTTTGAAAGAAAAAAAAGATCTTTTTTTTTCAATTTTTTTATATTAATATTTATTTTTTTAGTCTTAGCTTTTTTTTCAAGTTTAGTACCAATATGTACATTTGTAAAGTGGATAATATCGATATCGTTTACATCAATAGTGTTTTTCGGGTAAAAATGTAGAATTCTACAATCAAAATATTTCCTATTCAGATTTTTATGCTTATTAAAAACATAATTTTTTTCTATGGAATTGATAATTCCATAAAAAAATTCGGGTTTCTGTATGTCGAAATTATATGGAATTTTTTGGTTCCTTTTTAGCTGTAATTTTGGTTTATAAATAGAGGAATCTTTACTATCCCCTATATATTTATGTGATAAAAGATCATATACATATTGCTTTTTTAATTTTTCTTTTTGATTCGGCCATAAATACACTGTATAGAAATTTTCTTTTTTGTAATGAATTGATCGGTCTTTTTCTTTTTTATATGAAGAAAATTTCATTGATTCTTTATTGTGAATCGTACAATTTTGATTGATTTTTTTTCGCCATTTTTTCGCTACTAATACTAATCGAGACCATTTGCTCTGAGATAAATTGTATGCATAATTACCCTTTAACCAGTTTTTCCATTCATTCATTCCAGGCTTCTTTATTTTCTTATACTTATACCTTGATTTGGAGTTAAATATTCCTCGGGTTATAGAATAATACTTTATCTTGTCCTTAATAAAAGGATGGGTACCGCGATATTGAAGTACAGATCTAAAGTGATGGTTGTTAAGTAATTGGGTTTGTGATATTTTGTAAAATACATATGCTTGGGACAAGGAAGATAAATCGTAATAAGTATTTGAATTATTACTAGGATTAGAAAAGTCCTTTTCTTTTTCTATAGTCGAAATCAAGTTCATTGTATGTTGATCTGTTTCATCAATTCCTTCTTGATTTCTTTCATCGTTGTAAATGGATTCATTGATAATTTTTTTTGTTGAAAGTTGTGCATTGACCTTCGAAATGCTAACCATACATAGCAGGATATCCATGTATATTTTTTCAATGAAAGATTTCATAAAATAATGTGATTTGCATATTAATCGAGTATTTATTCTTTTGAATATCCGCCAAATCTAGCACCTATATAGCTTTATAGCTTATATGACGTAAGGTGAAGAGTGAGGGGATGACTTGGCAATATTCATATATCTTATTAAAGTAAGACTCCCTCTAAAGTATATTTATTTAGAAATGGAAACTAGAAGGAAGTGAAGTCAAGGATTATATCAGAAAATATAGTATAGAAATATAAAAGTAATGTTGAGGGCTCGTGTCCCATAAAAAAAAAAAGCAACTTAGGAGAGGCGTTTAGCTAGCTATGGTAGCCCGACTCCTCGCACCCTTGACAGAAGAGATCGGCTAAAGAAAGCCATACTATAATAAATTCTTGAAGTTGGGCTTGCTTCGGTTCCGAGCTCGGGTTCACCTTTCCCACTAGAGCAGCTGCCTTCTCTGACTGATGTGATGCTTCGTCACTCTCGTTCGCGCCTCTTGTCCGGCTGCTTCTTATTGGGGGATTATTGAGACTTCAATCACCGGATCTTCTTGCTCGCACCTTGCCCCTCTTTCTGTCCAGACCACTTTATTTTCTTTCTTGAAAGAGTCCACTCCCCCGCCTAGTCCTCTTGGGAAATGGGACCGGTGCTCTTTCCCTTTGTAGCTCGGCGACTAGACCAGCTCCTCTTAGTTTAGTGCTAATCCGCCCCGCCCTTTCAATTCGTTCGTTTTAGTTGGCTGAGTTACCAGTAATTTCGGTGCAATGCTACTAATCTAATCAGTCGGTAGATATCAAGGAGCGAGTGAAAGGACGCAGAGCTGACTGGCCTGTACTGAATGAACTAGCCCTTACCTTATTTCCTGTCCTTCCGAGTCATGTGATTCCGGTTTCCTTTCTCTTACTATGGATGGTGAGGGCAGTTCCTAGTTGGCCTGGGTCCCACTGCTTGTCCTCGGAACCATAGCACTTTTGACCAGTGACTCGGACTATGAATCGGTGCCAATCACTAGGAATCGGGACCACGTCTCGTTTGTTCCGAACTCTTTCCCGGTAGCATGGCCCCTCTATTCACCCGTCCCCGCCTAATCTCATTATTGATAGGTGGGCGACTGCGCGCTCCCTTTCACGGGCTCTCCTATAAAGCACTTGTCATTCACTTATCCTTTCTTTATGCCTATGGAACTATGCCTATGGATGCCTATGGAACTCGCTGGGGGGCTCTACAGAAGCTATCTCTGCGGATCCTCTGCCTCCTGCCACTATGCGGAGCGGATCCTCTGCCTCTATTGGATCATGCAAGAAGCTATCTTTCCCACCTTTAGAACAGCTATTAGATCATGCAAGACTTCGGATCAAGCTCTCTCTTCCAAAGCATGAACTTCTATTCTATTCTATTAATGAGTCCTTTCTTACTCGCCCTCTCTCTTATGAACCGTATGAACCGGGGAAGCCGCTCCAGCTTGATCATCTCCCGACTGACACGAGTGAGCTGACCAGAATGAATCGCCCTCCCAAAGGTCGCCTATGATAGGACCCGGAGACTCTCCCTCTGCGGTCGCATTGCTTGCAGTACCTCGACTTAGCTTTGCCCTCCTTTGATCTCTGAACCTGGACATTGAGTCGCCTCTTTCAGAGCCTTTGTAGTGCCTCTGCCCTTTCTCTCGCTCGATCCATTCTTTATTCTGGTGTAGTGCCTCTGCCCATTCTCTCGCAGCCAGGGACGGTGCCTGTGACGGGAACCCCTCTTTACTTATGTAAGATAAGAAGAAGGACTGATAGAAGAGGCAGTAAGGACTCTTGGAACTTATATTATAGTAAGGCATGATTTGTAAGGATTGCTTCAGATGGAAGGTTGATTGCTTCGAAGCGACTTCTTGCTTGCATTCGATAGGATAAGAAAGGCCTCATTGCATTCGCACCTTTCCTTTCTTCGCCGCTCCTCTCACTGTCATTCGCACCGAAGATTCTTAGGCACCAAGTACTTAGCACATTCGCTCCGAAGCTAGATAAAATTGGCTAGGCGGGACTCTTTCCCATGCCATGATTCGTAGATCCGTGATTTGTGATTGGTCCGGCTGAGATTCAATGCCCGTAGTCGATCTATGCAATCCCACGGTCGGTTTGCTCCACTTACGTAGGCCGGAGATAGGCTCCGGAGATAGGCTCGTAACAATCATAGATAAAAACAACCATAGAGAAGTATACCAAAGACACTACAATCCAGAATACCGATACGAAATCATAAACTTGAAACTCCAGATATAGGAAGTAAAACAAACCACACATAAATCTCATATCCTCATGAAGACAAAATAGAAAATGTTCTGTTGTGAGATGGTATGACTGGCAGGATCTCTTCGGCATCAGTTGTAATATCCTACCTAATACTTGGGGAGATGGAAAAATCCTAGGGTCTGGATGGTGAGTACAAAATACTCAGTGGATAATCAGAATAGACAGTGCATGATCAAAGATATGCAATTTAGAGCAAAGGTATACAAATGAGTATCAGTAATCAACCAGTGGTCAATAATAACTCTGCTGGTAGCATATAATCTAAAATGGATCTCATAAATGTATCAATCCATATGAATGATAATGTCATACTGATGTATCAATCAAGAATCAACCAAGTATACATTCACATCCAAATGCAGTATATATATGGTTTCTCCGCCTTCGAGATTTTCGAGAAGGAGACGATTCATAGTGCAGCGGGTGTGTGCGTGCGTGTGGATCGTTGGATTAGTCACCTCTGCGGAGGTGGATACCAAGTAAACGAACCGGGTTAGCATTGATCTATTGTTTTCTCTATTATATTTTTTTGCTTCCGCTAACACTCTTGCAGAGAAACAATCGAAGAAGATCCGAAAAACGCTATTCACCCCCCTCTAGCGAACCAACCGATCCTAACACGTACATCCAATGGTCAATGTCTGTCCTCTAATACTCGTCCCTGAGTATCACTCTCATACTCTTCGAGTACCATCCCTCGTCGGTGTCAAGGTCAGAACATTGACACGGCTGCATACAGGTTATACAACCACCATCACCGTGATGAAAATAGGGGAATCAAAACCACTTAATCTAAACATGCCACTACAGGCCAACTATCTATAACGATGGACCCACAACATTATGACTTACAATTGTCATTGTGCACCATGATGTGATGATCAAACAATGATGATCAACATCTACTATGCTAAATAATATGCATAGATAATAAATCTCTATTGATCACATGTATCAATCAAGGATAAGAACAGTAAATCACATAGATAAGTAAAGATTCATACAACAGCATGGATAATCATAAGATCAACTGAATTAAGGACAAACACGGCATAAACAGGAATATAATAAAGGTATCCAATCCATAAGGAACAGGAATGTGATCAATATACTAACCAACAATAATAGAAAAGGAAAACATGCACTGAAAATTAAATAACTTTGTATTGAACAAATACAAAAATTATCCACCTGATGAACCGCACGTCGACTACAAGAACCCCCAGAAACTATATCCTCATATATAATCAAATCCCACAATCACTCAGGATCCTACAAATACAATAACCAATATATTCACTAACAAATACATAGGTATAACCAATAAAAGATCTAACACTTAGCTTAATCCGTATCTAATCCTAATTGTAAACAACAACCTTCATTGATTTCTAACCCAAAACAACCAATCCTAATTGGCTCCAATTAACCTCAACCGGGTCATCAATAATCCACTTCAATTCAATTTATGTTAATCAGCCGAATTCAAACTATCCCAAATCTAAACCTAATCTATCCATATCCACCTCCACATTAAACTGCAACTAATTAAACAGTAATACCAAGATTCCAACACCATAGAACAGGATTAATCCATTAGCCCTAACTGATTCAACCACCCATTGAAACCAACTAGATTCAAGAAAGAGGACTCACCTCTGATAAGATTGAATGCCCTAGATCCAATACAGCTCTGCCAGATCCAATCCCTAGCTCACGATTGAACTCCAAGAATTTCACTGTCATAATCTGTTTTAACCATTGTGATCTCATCAAGAACAGATCCCCAGAACATCAGAATAGATCAAACTACAAGAACCAACTTCAAAGAGCTTACCTCATATAGATCAGACCCTTTGCCCTAGAAATCCAGCTCAGTCCCGATCAAACCTGCCACCGATCAAGACTGATTCTCCTCTCGGTTGAATTCAAGAAATCCATCGATCGGTCCCAATCAAACTATGAGGCACGAAAAACATCAGTAATCCAAAGAGATCCAACGAAATCCAATGAAATCTCAACGGGAAAGTCTCACACATTGAAGAGTTTGACTTACCGATTTCTTTCCTCAGCTTCGTCTCCGTTGCTACGCGTCGATCGTTGGCCATCGAAAGGAATGCAGCCACCCTGGCAAGAAGACGAGCCGAGGGTCTAAGTTCCCGATCGTCGTCAGCTCCCGTTGTCATCGACACCGACTGCAGACACCCGAGTGCAAGTGTCGGTGAAGCCAAAGGAGAACAGAGGAACGTGCACCGAAAACAGAGGAAAGAATCGCGAACATGTGCCTTTACGGATTTCTTACTAGGTTTGGTTTCGGGTTTGGTTAACGGGATCCAATAAGCTTTGACCATTATCCCTTATGGCTTAATTGGGTTATTAAATGGGGCTTTAGGTCTATCCCAATTGGGCTTAATTGGGTTGGTTTAAAAGGCTAAATAGGCTCTCAATTGGGTTAGCTAAATGGGTTTAATCATAAAACCCAAATGAAACCTAATCCAATAACTATCTAGCATTTAATAATTAATTAACCCCTTAATCCTTACCAATTAGGGTTAAATTGTTTACAATTAACCTCTGTAATTTTTTATATTTTACATTCTCCCCCACTAATAAAAATTTGATCTCTAAATTTATTATCTTCATACTATGGTGCAGAAATACCATAATAATTAGATCATACCTCAAGTAAATAGATGAGGGTATCGAGCCTGAATAGCATCCTCCAGCTCCCAAGTAGTATCCTCATCTGTATGATGCTACCATCTGATTTTTACAAGTCAAATAGTTTTGTTCCGCAACTGTCGCTCCTTACGGCTAATAATCCGTATCGGAATCTCCTCATAAGACGCGTCCGGCTGGAGAGGAACAAGTACTTTCTTCAAAACATACAAAGGATGAGGTACATATTTTCGTAGCATAGAATCATGAAATATGCTATGAACACCAGCATGTATCGACGGTAATGCCAGGCGATATGCCACCTCACCAATTCGCTCGAATATCTCAAATAGTCTAATATACCGTGGAGCCAACTTTCCTCTCAACCCGAACCTCTTCACCCCTTTCGTGGGTGATTCACGTAAGAATACATGATCTCCTACAGAAAACTCCAGCGGCCGACATCTCTAATCCGCATAAGTCTTCTGTCGATCCTGAGCCTCCGACAAACATCGTCTAATAACATGCACAAGCTCAGCATCCTGCTGAATACCCTACGGACCCAACAGCTGTCGCTCGCCAACCTCCTCCTACAACATTGGAGATCGGCAAGGTCTACCATATAACACTTCAAATGGAGCCATCTGAATAGTAGAATGATAGTTATTATTATATGCAAACTAAACTAAATGCAAGTGATCCTCCCAGCTACCACCGAAGTCCAGAATACAAGCTCTCAGTAAGTCCTCAAGAGTATGAATGGTGCGCTCTAACTGACCGTTGATAGAACCAACATCTAGTATCACGAGTGAACCTCAAATTAGAATTTATAATCGAAAACCCTTAGCTCATAAAACAAATGTAATATAGGGACCACGAGTCGTATTTTCCAAGGCTTAGTAGAGGATTCGTCTAAATCTAAGCAAGATGTCGTTCTTTTTGGTTTTTTTTTTTATATAAAATGGGGTTTTTTGGTGTTTTTCAAATGAAACGTAAATGAGAATTCATTCAATGAATAGAATGCAAGCATAAAAGCAATTCATAAAATAAATGGCTATGGACCTAATTGCAAGCATACAAGTATAACAAGGGCAATGAAATCAGTAGTTCAAGAGAATGCAATTCATGAAACATAGAATGAAAATTAGGCTAAACAGGTAATTGATTTTCAAAGAAACCAAGCTCACCTATCTTACACAAGTTCAATCTAGCTAACCAAATGTATTTAACTAACAACAACTTCAATTCTTAAGCTAGACAAGTTAATGAAACCTGATACAGAAGCAAAGCATGATACGGAACAGTAACATTTCTGAAACCAACAGAAACAAACAACTAATAGACTTTATGGAACCAACAGAACCAAACAGCTAATAGAATCAAAAATTCAAATTAAAGAATTCAATTACACAAACTAATGAGTATTCGAGCAGATTGAATTTAAAGAATCATTAAAAACTCTAGTTAACAGAATTCAAAAATCAACAATCAGAAACAAAATAGAACATAAAGAAAATAAAGAAAATCAGATTCTTCCCTTCCTCTCGATTGCCTCTTTGCCGTCACGCAAAGTCTGATCAAAGATCAGAAAATCCCAAAAGAATATCACTAAGCTCAGCTCAGCTCAGGAACCCTTGAATCGGATCAAATCTGATTGCACCCCCGAAACCCTCAGCAGATACACAGAACAAAGCTGATCCATCTTGAAACTTGATTTGATGCTAATCCTTGAAACCAAACCCGAATGCCTGTGACTTCATCTCAGAAACAATCCAAAGTCTTCAAAGAACCCCTTCGATTTCTCCGGATTTCTCTGATTCTTTTCGAGTTCAGATCTGGATCGAGAATCAGCGGCGGAAATATATCAGCTGAAGAAACCCTCACCAACTGATCTTCCTTTTAAATTGTGGTTGAACATAGCTCGTAATCTTCCTTAGAGATCTGGAAATCAATTGGAAGGAAAAAATCTGAGACTTGGCAGCGCGAGAATGACGAACAGAGGAAGAGGATTACGAACAGAAACAAGCTACAGTGTAAGCGACTTTTGGCACTGTACATTCCTCATTAAAATGGGGATTTGAATTTCACTCCGATTCAAGTCGGTTCAGCTCTAATTCGATTCCGATTCAACTCAATTTCACATGGATTCAGCTCAAATTAAACTCTAATCATGATTTTGAAATTTGGTTCAAAAGAATTTAATCAATCTTGGCTTGACTTGATCCTAATCGGCTCGATCATAGTTCAATTTGGACCCTACAAAGAATTAAGCTCAATTAATATCAAATTAACCATTAAATCATAGAAATTAGATTAATCATCAAAAATTATATAATGTCACAAATGCAATCCAATTATGTCAATTAAACATTTAATTGTTCATAGAAAATTCCAAATTGAACCATCAAAATACCCTAGAACCCTAGCTCGACCGTCTGTCTGTGGATGAAATATTGTATTAAAGTGAAGCTCTATACTCAGTGCCTGCTACAGACTCTGCCAGAACCGTGAAGTAAAACGCGGATCTCTATTTGAAATAATACTCACAGGAACTCCATGTAATCTAACAATCTCTCTGTAGTACAAATCTGTCAAACGATCAAGTGAATCAATTTGACTTATCGGAAGGAAATGCACAGATTTGGTTAATCGATCAATGATTACCCAAATCGCATCATGACCCGAGTCCTGGGTAAGCCGGTAACAAAATCCATCGTGATGTATTCCCACTTCCATTCAGGCACCGGTATCTCCTAAAACAATCCTGCTGGTCTCTGGTATTCAGCCTTCACCTGCTGACAGACTAAACATCATGCAACAAAGTCTGCGATATCTCTCTTCATGTCATTCCACCAATAGGAGAGCTTCAGGTCCCGATATATACAAGTACCACCTAGATGTATTGCAAACCTAGAATGATATGCCTCCTGCAACAAATCCTCTTTAACCGGATGCTTCTCTAGAACACAAAGTCATCCTCGAAATCAAATTATTCCATATGCGTCACAAGAGAACCCTAACTGCTGTCTAGAGTTCATCCTACTATAGATAAACTAAAGATGCTGGTCATTAGCATGTGTCAACTTGATCTTCTCCACTAGAGTTGACTGAGCTGTTAGGATCGGTTGGTTTGCTAGAGGGGGGTGAATAGCGTTTTTCGATTCTTCTTTGATTGTTTCTCTGCAAGAGTGTTAGAGAAAGCGAAAATATAATAGAGAAAATAATAGATCAACGCTAACCCGGTTTGTTTACTTGGTATCCACCTCCGCAGAGGTGACTAATCCAAGGATCCACACTCACGCACACACCCGCTGCACTATGAATCTTCTCCTTCTCGAAAACCTCAAAGGCGGAGAAACATTTACAACTCTTTCGATCTCCTCAAGAATGATATGAAATAATATTTAAGATGAGAGGAAGGAAGCAAAGAATCAGAGAACAACAAGTTCTCAAAAGAAGCACAAAGCAATAAAAGAATGGAAGAATTCTTGAGTTAATCTCGTGCAGGCTTCTTTTATAATTCTTCAACATCAGTCGACTGCTGGCAGGGTCAGTCGACTGATGCCTTCAATCGACAACAGAATCTCGCATTAAAGCGCATTAAATGCTTGCCAATTTTCTCCAACGTTCAAATATCAGTCGACTGTTCCAAGACCAGTCGACTGGCATCAGTCGACTCACCATACACTAGTCGACTGCCCAGTCAACTCCTGTCTTCCTCTGGCTCGACTGATTTTTCTGTGTGCGTCTGATTTATGAGCAGTCGACTACTGGCAGGGCCAGTCGACTGGTGAAGCTGAAAAATCTCATTTCAGCATCTCTTGACCTAGACCTCGGCCTTCAAACACCTCCCATAGCCTCGTGCCTTCCCTGGATGCTTCATCATCCTCGCACTAGCCTGAGATGTTTCCATCAGCTTCGTCATGTCAAGTCCTTGCCAAGACTACCCACTTGGACTTTTCCTTGTCAAGACTTCCCACTTGGACTTTTCCTTGCCAAGACTTCCCACTTGGACTTTTCTTTTGCCAAGACCAACCTTGGACTTTTCCTTGCCAAGACTTCCCACTTGGACTTTTCCTTTGCCAAGACCAACCTTGGACTTTCCTTTGCCAAGACTTCCCACTTGGACTTTCCTTTGCCAAGACCACGCTTGGACTTTCCTGCAAACTTGCATCACACATGTTATATCACAAGTATTGCCTAACTTTAAACATGGTTTAGCCAAACATTGAAACTCAATGCACTTGGGGCAAAGATTGTACCAACATGAGCAACCATCGAAATCAAAACACCATGTTGAGTCCGACTGTGCTCCACCAATCCCAACTTAGAAAACTATCAGACCAGATCAGTAACTACCACCCACTAACTAGCCAGAATTGTTATGTTTGGGAGGTGTCCTAAGGCAATCGCCTTATGATTGTACTGTTTATTGAATAAATAAAAATTTATTATTTAAGTGCATATTTTATATGTTTGATTGGATCTTAACTGAATGTCCGTAATACATTTCATAGCATGAGAGAATTTGTGATTGAATCACAAACTGTGAGTTACTCTACATGTGTAATTATGAAAGTATTGAAACTATCCCTAGTCGATGAATTGATGAACACGGACGTCATCGATTTTGTTGAGATTAACACATTTATACTCCTTGGTTTATCTAGCAGTAGCTCTCACTAGTTGAAGACATTGGATGTTGAGAGTTAAACGTGGATGTTAGTTAAAGGTAACTAGTTCATTGGAGTGACATGCCGTGAGACTTCATGTGGTTCTTTCTGTATGTCAATAAAGATCTCAGTGCAGCTTAAGTACGAATTTCCTTAGACTTGCGGTATTCAAGTCACCTTGGTCGCGGAAACTTATACTTTAACATCTTAAACAAGCATCTCCAAGGAGGTGTGGACCCAAGATGATTGGGTATAAGTTGAAGTGCCCGAAGGTGTTTGAATAGCCCACAAAGGATTCGTCGCTCTTTGTAAAAGAGACGTATACCCTATGATCGCTTGTTTGGATTGTTACTGAAAGTCTTTAGCCAAGACAATTGGTATCAGAGCGGGGTAGTTTTGAATCGGTGCAATCACCATTCAAAACAATTTTTCGTGGTTTTTTTTTGTTTTTCGGAGTCAAATTAGAATTAGCTTTTTAGCTATACTCTAATTTTTTTTGCGAATCGGTTTTGCTCGAAGTCGGTGCAACACCACTCGAGTTCGTTTATCTTATTCTTAATTCCCGCACTACTAATCCAAGACTTAGTCTTGGAACAGTTTTTCTTTGTTTTTGTCGTGCAAGGTTTTAATGGCCCAACAAGAGGGTTTTAGTACTGTTCGTCCCCCACTCTTCTCCGGAGAAGATTTTGGGTACTGGAAGGGACGGATGGAAACATACCTGAAGATCCAATTTGAAACCTGGATGATCATCAAGACTGGACTACGACTACCAACCGACGAGGACGGCAAGCCGACACCCTGCGAGAACTGGGAACCGACCCTTATCAAGAAGGTGGAAGCCGACGCCAAAGCTACCTGCACCCTCCAGTGCGGTCTTACCAAGGAGGAGCTCAACAGAGTCGGTCCATTTTCTTCCGCAAAGGAGCTGTGGGAGAAACTGATAGAACTCCACGAGGGCACATCCGATACAAAGGTAAGTAAAAGAGATTTATTACTTAATAAATTGTATAATCTGAAAATGCAGGAAGGTGAGACGGCAAGTTCACTACACGCAAGAATTCAAGATATCCTCAACTCCCTCCACGGAATCGGGCAGAAGATAGAAAATCGGGACGTCATAAGGTATGCACTAAATTCGTTTCCAAGGAGCACATTGTGGGCATCAATGGTAGATGCCTACAAAGTCTCCAAGGATTTATCTTCTTTAAAATTAGATGAATTGTTTTGTGAGTTTGAACTTCATGAGCAGACTAATGCACAGCCTTCCGAGAAAGGTATTGCTTTGCTTGCAGGTACCAGTCGAACACGCGAATCAAGATCTCGGCGTAAAACTGAACTGGAATCGGAAGACGAACCCGACTCAGAAGATGAAGACGAACTAACAACCGAGCTCGTGAACATCGTGAAGAAACTTTACAAGAAAAAGAAAGGCTTCAACAAAAGAGACCTGAAGAAGGCAGTACAATCCAAGGAGGCCCAGCCCAATTCAAAGGGCAAATTCGAAGTAATCTGCTATGGATGCAACCAGAAGGGGCACATCAAAACCAACTGCCCAAATCAGAAGGATGCAAAGAAGCAGAGAAGGAAGAAGGCCCTAAAGGCGACCTGGGACGAATCCTCCTCAGAAGACGACGACGACGAACTCGATCAGACGAGTTTGCTTGCATTGATGGCCCGGGACCAGATTGATCTGTCCGAGAGCGAGAACGAGTCGGAGGCCGAGTCCGAACAAAGCCACGGATCCGTATCCGTTTCCGAAGGGCCAGAACCCGCTGTAAGTCGTCTTAATAATTTAGTTAATTACTTATTGCACAAACTAGCTAAGTCGAACCTTAAAGTCAAGTCACTTCAAAAGGAAATAACTGTCCTTAAAGAAGTGACTAACTCTGAGTCCTTACCTGAACTAGTTCAGATTGGAAATTCAACTCAAGTCCAAAAACTTGAGGAAGAAAATTCCAATCTGAAAAATCAGATCAAGGATTTGAAGTTAACACTAGAACGATTTTCTTTAGGATCCAAGAATTTAGATCTAATTCTTGGAACTCAAAAGGCAATCTACAATAGAACTGGTCTAGGGTTTAAACCAAAGCAAAAATATAAATCATATTTATCACTTGTACAAAGAGAAAATAGAAAAATGGTCCAAGCATGGGTACCCAAGTCCAAATTGATTAATCAAGTTGGACTTGGTCAAATTTGGGTTCCTAAGGATCAAATACATTACCTCGATAGACCATATCGTGGCTATGATCCAGGGGGAGTCAAAAGAAAAATTGAAATTCAAAATTCAAAATTAAATTAAAATTTGAAATTCAAAAAATAATTAAAATTCAAAATTCAAAAAATAATTAAAATTCGAAATTCAAAAAATAAATTAAAATTCAAAATTCAAAAAATAATTAAAATTCAAAATTCAAAAAATAATTAAAATTCGAAATTCAAAAAATTTAAAATTCAAAATTCAAAAAATAAAAAATTCGAAATTCAAAAAAAAATAAAATTCAAATTCAAAAAATTCGAAATTCAAAAAATAATTAAAATTCAAAATTCAAAAAATAATTAAAATTCGAAATTCAAAAAATAATTAAAATTCGAAATTCAAAAAATAAAAATTAAAATTCAAAATTCAAAAAAAAAAAAATTAAAATTCGAAATTCAAAAAATAATTAAAATTCGAAATTAAAAATTTAAAATTCAAAATTCAAAAAAAATTAAAATTCGAAATTCAAAATTTAAAATTCAAAAAATTAAAAAATTAAAATTCGAAATTAAAAAATTTAAAATTCAAAATTCAAAAAATTTAAAATTCGAATTAAAATTTGAAATTCAAAAAAAAAAAATTAAAATTCAAAATTCAAAAAATTTAAAATTCAAAATTCAAAAAATAATTAAAATTCAAAATTCAAAAAATAAATTAAAATTCAAAATTCAAAATTAAAATTAAAATTCAAAAAATTCAAATTCAAAAATTCAAAATTCATAAATTCAGAAATTATAAAAACAAAATTCAAATTAAACTCATAATTAAAAATTCAATTCAAAAATTAAATTAAAATAAATCTAAAAACATAGAAAGAGGATCCAGAATAGCTGGCACCTCTAAAGTAAACTACCCGGCAGGGTAATTAAGGTTAGAATTAAGGGACAAGTTTAACTTGACTCACGGTACTGGTGAAATTTTTGGATGATAGTACGTTAGGGAAGCTTGGGCATCGCATGTCTAGTAAGATATGGCTTCGAACTGGTGCATTTGGCCAAGTGGAACTGACCGAAGCTACCCTTAAATGGATCCTAACTAGTTAGACCAAGGAGTGGTATTAAGTTCAGTGGATTGGACTATCTGGAAACTTCGAAGGCATGGTTACTCTAATGAGGTCCCCGCGACTCACCAGAGCTTAGAAGTTATCCGGAGAATGCCTTTTTGCTGCGCCCAAAGCCAAACCTGAATCTAACAAAAAGTTAAATTTAACCCTAAAAATTAAATCTAATTCATCTCACAATATCATAGGATTCCTTGATTGCTAATTTAGATCGGGTGAGATGATTAAGGATCAATTTTAAAATTCAATTAATCTTTAAAATTCAAATTAAAATCCAAAATTTGAAATTCAAATTAAATATTAAATTTAAAATACAAATTCAAATTCTAAATTAATTAAATTCAAATTAATTAAGGATCAATAATTTTTTTAAATTTAAAAACTTAATTAATTTTCTTTTTAAAAAAAAAAAAAAAAATAACTTAAAATTACTTGTTCAAAAGCTTACTTCAATCGAACTGTCAATTTAACTGAATCCAATTTAATCTAATTTAACTACTTTATAGGAATTGGATCAATGGATGTTAGACAGTGGATGCTCCAGACATATGACTGGAGATAGGTTGAAGTTTACTAAGCTCAAACTAAAGAACCTAGGATCAGTTGCATTCGGCAACGACGGTAAACTTAAGGTAATAGGAAAAGGTAATATTGAACTTAGTTCCGATTTTGTTATTCGAAAAGTTCTACTAGTTGAAAATTTCAATTTTAATCTTCTAAGTATAAGTCAATTGTGTGATAGTGGATATTTAGTAACCTTTGATAAATCTAGTTGTTTAGTTAAAAATATTGAAAATCCTGAAATCACACTTAAGGGACTTAGGAAAAATAATATCTACACAATTGATTTAACCACATCCTCAATAAAGTGTTTTCTAACACAACAAGAGGAAACTGAGTTGTGGCACAGAAGATTGGGTCATACTCACACTAGACTCATTTCAAAAATGAGTCATAATGGTCTAGTTAGAGGTTTGCCCAAATTAAAATTTATTGAAAACTCAATCTGTAATGCTTGTCAACAAGGAAAACAAACCAGGTCAACTCACAAGTCAACCAATCTAGAAAGAAGTAAATCTTTACTTGAGCTTCTTCACCTAGACCTGTTTGATTCACATGGAGCCAAGTCACTAAGCAAGAACCAGTATTGCTTAGTTATAATTGATGACTACTCTAGATTCACCTGGGTAAAATTCCTAAAAACAAAAGATGAAACCTATGAAATATTTAGTAATTTTTGCAAATTAATAGAAAATGAAAAAGATACTAAAATTAAAAGAATAAGAAGTGATCACGGGGGGGAATTTGAAAATCATAGGTTTACCCAATTCTGTAAAATCAATGGATATCAACATGAATTTTCATGTCCTAGAACCCCCCAACAAAACGGTCTAGTGGAACGTAAAAATAGAACCCTACAAGAAGCCGCTAGAACCATGCTAAATGAGTACAATCTAAGTCATCAATTTTGGGCCGAAGCCATAAATACAGCTAACTATATTCAAAATAGAATTCTAATTAACAAACTTCACAATAAAACTCCCTATGAACTATACTATAATAAAATTCCCAACTTAAACTATTTAAAAGTATTTGGATGTAAAGTTCATATTTTAAATACTAAAGATTACTTAGGAAAATTTACACCCAAATCTAACCAAGGAATCTTTTTAGGGTACTCCACAACTAGTAGAGCCTATAGAGTCTATAACCAAAACACCCTAAAAGTTGAAGAAACAACTAATGTAATCTTTGATGAAGAACATACTCTATCTAATTTAAATGAAAATATTAATCCAAGCACTAGAGCAGATGATGAAATTCAACATAACCTTAATAATCCAGAGGAACCAGTTTCTGACCCAAACATAAGACCAACTAGAGTAAGTACTTCTCACCCACCTGACCAAATTTTGGGTGACCCAAACCTAGGAGTCAGAACTAGATCCTCTTACAGAAACCTTAGTCAGATCGCCCTTATTTCTAAAATTGAACCCAAGACTATAGAAGAAGCTCTACCTGACCCAGACTGGATTATAGCAATGCAGGATGAATTAGCACAATTTGAAAGAAACCAAGTCTGGGATCTTGTACCTAAACCCATAGATAAATCAATAATAGACACCAAATGGGTTTTTAGAAATAAGCTGGATGATCAGGGAGAAATAATAAGAAATAAAGCTAGACTAGTAGCCAAAGGGTTTAGTCAAGTTGAAGGCCTAGACTATGATGAAACCTATGCACCAGTAGCTAGACTTGAATCCATTAGGATGCTACTGGCTTATGCAGCACATAAAGGATTTAGACTACACCAAATGGATGTCAAATCAGCCTTTTTAAATGGGTTTATTAAAGAAGAGGTCTATGTAAGCCAACCCCCCGGGTTTGAGGACTTAGACTACCCAAACCATGTATTCAAACTAAAAAAGGCTTTATATGGACTTAAACAAGCCCCTAGGGCATGGTATGAACGGTTATCTAATTACTTAATGTCCAAGGGTTTTAACCAAGGTCAAATAGATCCAACATTATTTGTAAAAACTATAGAAAAAGACATCTTCATAGCCCAGATCTATGTTGATGACATAATTTTTGGCTCAACCAACTCTAAATTCTTAAAAGAATTTGTTAAATTAATGGAAAATGAATTTGAAATGAGTATGGTTGGAGAACTTAACTTTTTCTTAGGCTTACAAATAAAACAAACCAAAGATGGAATCTACATTTATCAAACTAAATATGCTAAGGAACTAATTAAAAAATTTGGCATGGAAAATTCAAAAATAATAAATACCCCAATGGCCACTAACATCAACATTGACTCTGACCCAGAAGGAAAATCAGTAGACCCAAAGTACTATAGGAGTGCAATAGGAAGCCTACTCTACCTAACTGCAAGTCGACCAGATATATTATTTGCAGTAGGTATGTGCGCAAGATACCAGTCCTGCGCAAAAGAATCACATCTAACACATGTTAAAAGGATACTAAGGTATATTAAGGGAACCTTAAATGTAGGTCTATGGTACCCTAGAACCTGCACCTTTGATCTTGTTGGCTACTCTGATTCAGACTATGCCGGGTGTAAACTAGATAGAAAAAGCACAAGTGGTGGCTGCCAAATTCTAGGTCAGTGCCTAGTAAGTTGGTCAAGCAGAAAGCAACACTGTGTTGCCTTATCCACTACTGAAGCTGAATACATAGCCCTAGGAGAATGTGCCTCCCAACTTTTGTGGATGATGAATACCCTAAAAGATTATCAACTTAAATATAACAACACAAAAATCTTTATTGATAATATTAGTTCTATTAACCTAACCAAAAATCCAATTCACCACTCTAGGACTAAACACATAGAAGTAAGACATCACTTTGTAAGGGATCATGTAGCAAAGGGTGAGATTGTACTTAACCATGTTGAGTCCAAATCAAACCTAGCTGACATTTTCACAAAACCCTTACCTGAACTTGAGTTCAGTGCACTTAGAAGACAAATAGGAATGTGTT
Organism: Curcuma longa; assembly: GCF_044706935.1. Taxonomy (NCBI): domain Eukaryota; kingdom Viridiplantae; phylum Streptophyta; class Magnoliopsida; order Zingiberales; family Zingiberaceae; genus Curcuma; species Curcuma longa. Next base: position 8,709,996 of record NC_133873.1, on the reverse strand, counting down.
GGGTAGAATAGATCTTGTTTTTCAAATCTGCTTTCTATTTTTCAACTCAAGATTTTCAAATTCATTTATTTGTTTTCAAAATCATTTTAACAATTCTAGGAAAATATTGTTTTCAAAATCCCTGTTTTATTAGATTTTCAAAATTTGGACTTAGCCTAAGTCTTAACCTTAGATATCATGTTCCCCTAGTTTCAGCCAGAGCATCTCACAAACACCTAGGCTTACCTTGCTTGTGCTTGAAAAACTTAGAATGGTGTGAGATGCATAGGGTACAGCCTGGATTCAAGAATGCTTATATCTGTGCATCAATATGAATCTGGGCGTTAAATACCAAACAAACATTAATCAAGTTAAAGTCATCCAGATTTAGTCAAATCTAACTGGATCAATTGACTTAATTTGACTAACCAAGTGAAAACTGTTGCTCCATAGGCAAACAGCTAGTACCTAATGGTTAGACATGTGGGCAAAAAGTTAAAGTGCTTGATTTTATAATTTTTAAGGACTTACTCATGCTTGGACTTTAGGGCTCTGATACCTTACTAAAACAACATTAGCAATCTATTGGACATTAAGGTTATTGCTTCTCCTTTGCCTTAAAGTATTATGAAAATTTTAAACTGTTTTTCAACAAACTTATTTTTGATATATGAAAATTAGCAAAGGGGGAATTTTTTTAAAAAGAAAAATATTTCTTTAAAATTTTTTTTAGAATTTTACAATAAAAATAGAATTTCAAAGTCAATTTTGATTTTGTAAAAAAAAAAAAAATCAAGTTAAAAATGTTGTCTATTTGAAAAGTTATTATTCAAATTTAGATCAAATTTAAAAAATTAAAAAGGGAAGTTCATATTAAGGGGGAGCTATGCGTATCTTGCTTAATGAGTATCATGCTTATGATTGATGATTTATGCTTGTGCTTATGAATGTTTATTTGCATTTTTACTTAACTTTGAATTTTGATTGCCATAATCAAAAAGGGGGAGATTGTTGGTGCGGGAAGCATCCGACGATCGAACCTAAGTTTTGATTATGGCAAAGGGATTCAAAGTTAAGTCCATTTGTGATCTAACGGTTTGAATGAGTTTGCAGGAAAGTCCTAAGTGTACTTAGGCAAAAGTCCTAGCTGCGGTTAGGCAAGGGAAAACCCTAGGGGGTGGTAACCCTAGGTCATAGGGGGTGGTAACCCTATGCGGAAAGTCTTGGTGGGTCGAGTGCTTCAGGCAAAAGTCCTAGGGGGTGGTAACCCTAGGTGGAAAGTCCTGGTGTCGCGAACCAGGTGGAAGACTGGACCAGCCGGGAAGCGGAAGTCCAGCAGAAAGTCCGGGAGCATCGAGCGCCGAGCAAAAGTCCAGTCGATCTGGAGGATCGTACTGGCATCAGGTAATCTCTCCTGAGGGGAGTAGGTGAGGACGCGTTCCCCGGAAGAGGGAACAGTAGGCGTCGGTTCGACCTAGAATTTCCGGTTGGAAATTCGAAGTCAGAATCGGACAGTTCGAAGACTGTCAAACCTATTTTTCTTATATATTATCTGTTGTGTTCTAACTTTCTTTTGCAGGAAACTAACATGTTTGTACAGGGTTGGAATCGGCCAGGATCGGTCAACCGAACATCTGGATCGATCGAGAACCTCCAGATCAGCAAATCAGAACTCCAGAAATTGATCGAGTTCGACTAGGGGATCAGTCGACCGAACCTTGAGATCGGTCGATCGAACCAAGGTGGATGCCGAGCTGATTAGATGAGAAAATTAAATGGATCAAATGAGGTGGCTAACATTTAATTGGTGGAGAATTAAATGGATCAAATGAGGTGGCTAACATTTAATTGGTGGAGAATTAAATGGATCAAATGAGGTGGCTAATATTTAATCGGTGGAGAACTAAAAGGATTAAATGAGGTGGATAATAACACTGATGGTGGATGAATTTAATCACTTTTGGTCAAAGATTATGGTGGAGCATTTGATCACTTTTGGTCAAAGAATTAATCCCAACTTCAAGGATCTTGATTAAAAGTTGCAAAAACAATTAAAGGGGCTTTCAACGTGTGGAAAAAGGATATTTAAAAAGGGCAGCATCAACGTATAGAGATTGTGATTTTAATCTCAAAAAAAACAAAGGAAGAAGAAAGTTGCTTCTCCAAGGTCTCTTCAACGTGCTTTCAACCGCTGCACAACGTGATTTCCAAGTGTTCTTCAAACGTGCTGCCAACAAAGACCATCAAAGTTTTCATTTATTAATTGTTGGTATAATTCTTGTATTAAGATTTTTTTAATATTATAGTTGTTGCCCATCGAAAGCGATCAACGATCGCGGGCCTTGGAGTAGGAGTCGCTCAAGGCTCCGAACCAAGTAAATCTTGGTGTCTTTGTGTCTTGTTTTATTTTTTATTCCGCTGCGTTTGTTTTACTCGTACGATTCCGAAACGAACGAAATAGCCGCGAGCGCTATTCACCCCCCCTCTAGCGCTTTCGATCCAACAAACTTGTTTGAGTCAAATTGGAGTTTGTTTGGTTGCAGAATCAGAAGTTTTGGTTATGAACCAGCTTGAACCGGACTTGAACCCGGTTCAAGCAGAACCAAGCCTTTGACCTGATTTAGGGTTTCCTTAAATCGGTTGGTGTCGATTCAAGAGAAGCATTGTGCTTCCTCTTCAGCGCGTGAACGCACGTTGCTAGCCGATGCCACCTGCAAGCAAAATCGGAAGGGAATCTTGATCAAGTCGGATCTTGCGCAAAGGAGGCATTTGATCTTCTCCTCTAGTTGTCGCACACACAAAGAAGGCAAAAATCCTTGATTGCTGCTTCTCACACCAAAAGGGGAAGAAGATTTAATCTCCTTCCCAAAACTTGCCGGCGAGCAAAGGAAAGGAGGGTTGGCCAGCTATTACTAGGGTTTGGGATTCAGCTCTTTAAGAGGAGGTTGATGGTTGTGGCTTGAGAGATTGAAAAGCTCTGTCGTTGTTTCTCTTTTGCTGCCACCTTCCTCCCCTATTTCCACCCAGATCACGCGGAAGAAAGCACTGTTGTGCTTTTGTTCGACTGCCAAAAACATCCCTGCTGGTGGAGTTTTCAATCTTGCTTGGTGGAGCTGCTGCCGGAAGTTCCCATTGGCAGCCACCACCGGCCAAGGGACTTTGGTGAAGCTCTTGCCGGAAGAAAACCTTGCTGCCCAATATTGCTGCCAGAATTCAGACTTCCGACAGCTTCCATCATCACCGGGGGAAACTCCTGTATTGTGCCTTTGAAAGATCACCGAAAATCAGTTTACCGATGTTCGTTAGAAAACCCCGAAAATAAAAGCAATGTGTGTTGTTGCGCGTTTCCAATATTAGGGTATTCTTCTGTATCGACCGTTGCTGATTGACGGCTAGTACCGTAACCAACTACGCGATTCATGCTTGAGAAGTCATCCCGACAAAACTTGGCGTGGATCACTGATAGAGACAGACTTCGAGCAATCTGATCAGTACATGCCATTTCCACTGAGCGTCATACGTCAGGTATATGTAGAATAAATTTGTTATTCTAAAATTTTAATTTCTCATCTATTGCTCAAATTGTGTTGTTATCTTGCAGTGTGGTTGCGACTATTGTAATAATTTAGATTATTATTTGCTTTTCTTCCATTGTGTACGTTTTTGAAACGAATAAACACGCGCAACGCACTGGGCCGATCCCATCAAGAATCCCATGAGATTTTTGGCTTAGTGCATCAGCTACCACATTAGCTCTCCCTGGGTGATAGTTAATGGTACAATCGTAATCCTTCAGATACTTTATCCTGCGTCTCTGTCTATGGTTTAACTCCTTTTGGGTGAACAGATACTTCAAACTCTTATGGTCGGTGAAGATCTTGAAGGTAACTCTGTATAGATAGTGTCGCCAAATCTTCAGAGCGAAGATAATAGCGACAAGCTCCAAATCATACACAGGGTAGTTCTTCTCGTGGTCTTTCAACTGACGTAAAGCATAAGTAACCACCCGATCTCGTTGCATCAACATTGCACCTAATCCCTGGAGTGATGCATCGGTGTAAAGCATAAATCCATCTTCACCAGAAAGAATCACTAGAATCAAGGCATTCACTAATCGCTGCTTAAGCTCCTTGAAGCTAGTCTTGCAAGCCTCTGACCAAACGAACTTCACCCCCTTCTTGGTCCAACGAGTCAGCGGTGTAGCAAGACAAGAGAAACCCTCAACAAATCTCCGATACTATCCTGCCAAACCTAGGAAACTACGGACCTCCTGAACAGACTTCGATTGCTCCCAACTGGTAACTGCCTCGATCTTCTGAGGATCTATAGAAATACCTCTGCTGGATACTATATGTCTGAGAAATCTCACAAAAGATAACCAGAAAGCACACTTGTTGAATTTTACATACAACCGCTCACGACGTAATGTCTCTAATATAATGTAGAGATGCTGCTCATGCTCTGCCTCCGATCAAGAATATATCAAAATATCATCGATAAAGACTATAACGAACCGGTCCAAATACTCCAAGAAAATCTGATTCATCAGATCCATAAATACGGCCGGAGCATTGGTGAGACCGAACGACATCACCAAAAACTCATAGTGTTCGTACCGAGTGCGAAAAGCTATCTTCTGCACATCCTCGTCTCGTACTCTGAGCTGATAATAACTTGATACCAAAATAAATTGTTACATCCCATGCCAATAGATGTGGACAAAACTCTGTGAGTTTTGTGAACTCTGCATTATATTCCATAACTGATCTTTCTCCTTGCTTCAGACTCAAGAACTCCTGACAGCGTGCCATACAGAAGGTCATAGGGAAAAACTGTCTCTCGAAGGCCTTTCTGAAATATATACAAGTCATCTCCTACTCTCTAAATATCGTCTTCTGAGTCTTCCACCACGTAAGAGTCTAGTCCCGAAGATGATATATAGCTAATCCGACCTTCTCTGCATCCGTACAAGACATATAATCAAATGTATTTGTAAGATTCTCTAACCACGATCGAGCCATCCACGGATCAGATCCTTCATGATATAAAGTGAAATGGTCCTTGGCCGACTTGGCCAATGTCAAAATATGACTTCTGTCAGCTGGAACAGATATAGGCATAGTTAGATGAATCTCCTGAGCCCGGGAACTCTGCTCTCCGGTAGGAATATTACGGGTTTGATCCCGTATATCCCTCTCCTCCTCGATAATATCCGGCTCCTTTGACCCAACAGGTCGTCTAAGTGGTCAACCTCATTCTCGATTTACCGGGGCCATAGAATAAGATGGTACTTGATATTCAACTAACATAAATTTCCTAATAAATAGAGAAATATACCATAAATACTTACATATAGTAGCCTGGAGATCTTTTGCCATGCCAATTCCATCTCACAACCTGGATTAAGAAAACCACAATCCGATAAATCCAATACGACGATAAATCTGAAATAAACTAAGAACCAAAATTGAACCTAAAGCTCTGATACCACTAAAATTGGTATCAGATCTATCAAAAATATGATAAATCCTAAAAATCTAGCCACTCTGATACCAAAATAAATCAGTATCAGATAAACCAAAAATACAATGGTAAATCCAAAAGAAACTGAAAATGGACTTCGCAATCTAAGCTCTAATACCAAAATAAATTATCACGTCCCGGGAGACGACCGTCCGAAAAATTTCGGCAGCATCTCCCCTGTAACAATTCACTTTCCATGAATACATTTTACATAAAGGCCCACACGACCTATCCATAATACAATATATGAATTTATTAACTACTAGACAATAAGAAATGTGACCTACACGGCAACTCACACATGCATAACAATATAATCTAAAATCTACACAACAACCAATGATAAACTCGATAATTCTATGAAAAACAAAATTTATGCAAGCGGAAACATAATCATACTAAAATCTTGAGTAATGAAAACAACTCCACAATCACAGATAAGAACAACCGTAAAGAAGCATACTGAAGACACTACAATCCAAAATACTGATACGAAATCATAAACTTGAAACTCTAGATACAGGAAGTAAAACAAATCACACATAAATCCCATATCCTCACGAAGATAAAATAGAAAATGTCCTGCTGTGAGATGGCATGACTGGCAGGATCTCCTCGACATCAACTGTAATCTCCTACCTAATAGTTGGGGAGACAGAAAAAACCCTAGGATCTAGGTGGTGAGTACAAAATACTCAGTGGATAATTAGAATAGATATTGCATGATCAAAGATATACAATTTAGATCAAAGGTATACAAGTGAGTATCAGTAATCAACCAGTGATCAGTAATAACTCTGCTGGTAGCATATAATCTAAAATGGATCTCATAAATGCTTCAATCTGTATGAATGACAATGTCATACTGATGTATCAATCAAGAATCAACCAAGTATACATTTCACATTCAAATGCAGTATACATACAGTCCAATACATATATATCACACACACAATGCAAGCATATGCATGATGCAACTGCTTACACTCGCTCCAGTACTCATGTATCTATATGAGACTGAGGGTGTCCGACATTCAAATGGCCATACATCCATCCCTACAGTAAAGTAGTCTGGTGTCCCAACAGTAGGTAGTCATCTATAGCTACGTACATCCTATGATCAATGTTTACCCTCTAATACTCGTCCCTGAGTATCACTCCCATACTCTTTGAGTACCATCCCTCGTCAGTGTCAAGGTCAGAACATCGACTCGGCTGCGTACAGGTCATACAACCACCATCACCATGATGGCAATGGGAGAATCATAACCACCTAATCTAAACATGCCACTACAGGCCAACTATCCATAACGATGGACCCACAACATTGTGGCTTACAATCATCATCATGCACCATGATGTGATGATCAAGCAATGATGATCAACATCTACTATGCTAAATAACATGCATAGATAATAGATCTCTATTGATCACATATATCAACCAAGGATAAGAACAGTAAATCATATAGATAAGTAGAGGTTCATACAACAGCATGGATAATCATAAGATCAACTGAATTAAGGACAAACACGGTATAAATAGGAATATAATAAAGGTATCTAATCCACAAGGAATAGGAATGTGATCAATGTACTAACCAATAATAATAGAAAAGGAAAACATGCACTGGAAATCAAATAGCTCTGTATTGACCAAATATAGAAATTACCCACCTGATGAACTGCACGTCGAATACAAGAATCCCCAGAAAATATATCCTTGTATATAATCAAATCCCACAATCACTCAAGGTCCTACAAATACAATAACCAATATATTCACTAACAAATACATAGGTCTAGCCAATAAAAGATCTAACACTTATCTTAATCCGTATCTAATCCTAACTGTAAACAACAACCCTCACTGATTTCTAACCCAAAACGACCAATCCTAATTGGACTCCAATTAATCTCAATCGGGTCATCAATAATCCACTTCAATTCAACTCATGTTAATCAATCGAATCCAAACTATCCCAAACCCAAACCTAATCTATCCATATCCACCTCCACATTAAACTGCAACTAATTAAACAACAATACCAAGATTCCAACACCATAGAATAGGATTAATCCATTAGCCCTAACTGATTCAACCACCCATTGAAACCAACTGGATTCAAGAAAGAGGACTCACCTCTGATCAGATTGAATGCCCCATATCCAATACAGCTCTGCCCTAATCCAGATCCAATCCCTAGCTCACTGCTGAACTCCAAGAATTTCACTGTCACAGATCTGTTTCAACCGTTGTGATCTCATCAAGAACAGATCCCCAGAACATCAGAATAGATCAAACTACAAGAACCAACTTCAAAGAGCTTATCTCAGATCGATCAGACCCTTTGCCCTAGAAATCTAGCTCAGCCCCGATCAAACTCGCCACCGATCAAGACTAATTCTCCTCTCGGTTGAATTCAAGAAATCCATCGATCGGTCCCAATCAAACTACGAGGCACGAAAAACCTCAGAAATTCGAAGAGATCCAATGAAATCCAATGAAATCTCCACGAGAAAGTCTCACGCATTGAAGAGTTTGACTTACCGATTTCTTTCCTCAGCTTCGTCTCCGTTGCTACGCGTCGATCGCTGGCCACCGAACGGAACGCAGCCACCCTGGCAAGAAGACGAGCCAAGGGTCGAAGTTCTCGATCGCTGGCAGCTCCTGTCGTCGTCGGCACCGGCTGCGGACACCCGAGTGCCAGTGTCGGTGAAGACGAAGGAGAACAGAGGAATGCACATCGAAAATAGAGGAAAGAATCGTGAACATGTGGCTTTAAGGATTTCTTACCGGGTTTGGTTTCGGGTTTGGTTAACAGGATCCAATAACCTTTAACCATTATCCCTTATGGCTTAATGGGGCTTTTAAATGGGGCTTTAGGCCTACCCAATTGGGCTTAATTGGGTTCGTTTAAAAGGCTAAATAGGCTCTCAATTGGGTTAGCTAAATGGGTTTAATCATGAAACTCAAATGAAACCTAATCCAATAAGTATCTAGCCTTTAATAATTAATGAACCCCTTAATCCTTACCAATTATGGTTAAATTGTTTACAATTAACCCTTGCAATTTCTCGTATTTTACAAGTTCAATTTCAATTTTAAAATTTATTATTCAATTAAACTAAAAAATATATATATCAAAAGAAAAAAATAATGGGTAATTCAAAATTAAGTGAACCTATAAATCTCTAATTAATGATTAAATCTCGCTTGATACTTGATTATTTTGATTACATCAGTTACTTCAATTTTTAACCAAATTAATAGATATTTTATCAGTTTAGTTTGTTCAATTTTTATTTGAAAATTCAATCGGTTCCAATAGTTTTAAAAAATTTAATTTTTTTATTTTGATTAATTCGGGTTGATTTGGTTTAAACCAAATATTAAAATTTTAATATAGGAGATATAGCTCAAGTGGTAGAGCGCTCGCTTAGCATGGAAGAGGCACGGGGATTGACACCCTACATCTCCAAGTTATGTTTTTAAATTTTTTTGATATAATGTAGTTTGATCTAAGTTGCTCACAACATAAAAAAAATTTGAGAAAAAGTAGTTTAATATAGTTGCACACAACATGGAAAAAACAATTTTAAGCCTATAAAAACATACTATATTTAAATTCAACTAGTAGTAACATAGTAAAATTTAATCACGAGAATTTTTTATGCTTTATAAAGTTTCTCTTTTATTAAAAATTAATTATTAAATACTTTTGATTTGGAATAATTAATAGAATTGATTGAATTAGTTAGGTGCTTATGTTGAATTAGGTAGGGGTTAGAAAAAGTTTAGTTAAATGTACCGAACTAGTCGATTATAAAAATTCAAATCATTAATTTTAAAATTTCATTTTTTTTTCTAAAAAATTAGTTGTATCTATTAATTCAGTTTGGTTTTGATTTTAAAATTCCTTATTTAGTTAAACTAAATAAGTTTAAATAAAAAATAATGGATAAATTCCTAACTATGTGAACCTATAAATCTATAATTAATCAGTAAATCTCTCTTAATACTTGAAAATTTTGGTTAATTTGATTTTTGACCAAATTAATCGATAATTTAACGGTTCGATTTATTCAGTATTTATTTAAAAATCCAATCAGTTCGGTTAGTTTGAGAAAATTATATTTAATCATTTTTTATTAATTTAATTTAATTTAGTTTGATTTTGTCCGAATAATCAACCCTAGAAGTAGTGGATGTAGCTTAGATGATAGAGCGCTCACTTAACATATAAGAGGTATGAGAATTGATACCCCTCATCTCCATATTTTTAAAATTTTTGTGTAAATGTAGTTTAATATATTTGGTCTCAACTTAAAAAAACAATTTTTAGGCCTATAAGAAAATTAAAATATATTTAAATATAACTATTACGTAGCAAAATTTAGTCACTAGAATTTTTTATGCTTTATAAATTTTATCTTTTATTAAAAATTAATTATTAAACACTTTTGCATTGGAATAATTAAGAGAGTTAGTTGAATTAGTTTGGTCTTATGATGAAGTAGGGGTTGTAGCTTAGATGGTAGATCGCTTAACATGTCAGATGCATGGGGATCGATAAATACAACTATTTGTAACATAGCAAAATTTAGTCATGAGAATTTTTTTATGTTTTATAAAGTTTCTCTTTATTAAATATTAATTATTAAATAATTTCAAATTGGAAAACTTAAAAGAATTGATTGAATTAGTTTGGTGCTTATGTTGATATAGGTAGGGGTGAGCCCAAGTTCGGTTTAACCAAACAAACCGACCGAATTTAAATATTCAGTTTAGTTATTTTAGAATTTAAGTTTTTTGTAAAAAAATCAATTATATTAGTTAATTCGGTTCAATTTAAATTTTAAAGTTTCTTATTCAATTAAACTAAATAAACCAAATATATCAAAAGAAAAAAGTAATGGGTAAATCTAAATTAACTGAACCTATAAATCCTTAATTAATCATTAAATCTCCCATGATACTTGATTATTTTGATTACATCAGTTAGTTCAGATTTTGACCGAATTAATCGATATTTTATCAGTTTAGTTTGTTCAATTTTTATTTGGAAATTCAATTGGTTCCAATAGTTTGAAAAAAATTTATTTTTTTTATTTTGATTAATTCAGTATGGTTTGGTTTTAACTAAACATTGAAATTTTAGTGTAGGGGATGTAGCTCAAATGGTAGAGCGCTCGCTTAGCATGCGAGAGGCACGGGGATCGATACCCCGCATCTCCAAGTTATATTTTTTTAATTTTTTTCAGATAATGTAGTTTAATCTAGTTGCTCACAACATAAAAAAAATTTGAGAAAAAAGTAGTTTAATATAGTTGCTCACAACTTGAAAAAAACAATTTTAAGCCTATAAAAAATTATACTATATTTAAATTCAACTATTAGTAACGTAGTAAAATTTAATCACGAGAATTTTTTATGTTTTATAAAGTTTCTCTTTTATAAAAAATTAATTGTTAAATACTTTTGATTTGGAATAATTAATAGAATTGATTGAATTAGTTATGTGCTTATGTTGAATTAGGTAGGGGTTAGAAAAAGTTTAGTTAAATGTACCGAACTAGTCGATTATAAAAAATCAAATCATTAATTTTAAAATTTCATTTTTTTTCTAAAAAATTAGTTGTATCTATTAATTCAGTTTGATTTTGATTTTAAAATTTCTTATTTAGTTAAACTAAATAAGTTAAAATAAAAAATAATGGATAAATTCCTAACTATGTGAACCTATAAATCTCTAATTAATTAGTAAATCTCTCTTAATACTTGAAAATTTTGGTTAATTTAATTTTTGACAAAATTAATCGATAATTTAATGGTTTGATTTGTTCCGTGTTTATTTGAAAATTTGATTGGTTTGAGAAAATTATATTTATTCATTTTTGATTAATTCGGTTCAATTTGGTATGATTTTATCTGAATAATCAGCCCTAGAAGTAGTAGATGTAGATAGTGCGCTCGCTTAACATACAAGAAGTATGGGAATTGATACCCCTCATTTCCATATTTTTAAAATTTTTGTGTAAATGTAATTTAATATAGTTGGTCTCAACTTTAAAAAAACAATTTTTATGCCTATAAGAAAATTAAATTATATTTAAATATAACTATTAGTAAGGTAGCAAAATTTAGTTACTAGAATTTTTTATGCTTTATAAATTTTATCTTTTATTAAAAATTAATTATTAAACACTTTTGCATTGGAATAATTAAGAGAGTTAGCTGAATTAGTTTGGTCTTATGGTTGTAGCTTAGATGATAAATTGCTTAACATGTCAGATGCATGGGGATCGATACCTCGCATCTCCAAGTTATATTTTTTTAATTTTTTTGAGATAATGTAGTTTAATCTAGTTGCTCACAACATAAAAAAAAAATTTGAGAAAAAGTAGTTTAATATAGTTGCTCACAACTTGAAAAAAACAATTTTAAGCCTATAAAAAAATTAAACTATATTTAAATTCTATTAGTAACGTAGTAAAATTTAATCATGATAATTTTTTATGTTTTATAAAGTTTCTCTTTTATTAAAAATTAATTGTTAAATACTTTTGATTTTGAATAATTAATAGAATTGACTGAATTAGTTAGGTGCTTATGATGAATTAGGTAGGGGTTAGAAAAAATTTAGTTAAATGTACCGAACTAGTCGATTAAAAAAAATCAAATCATTAATTTTAAAATTTCATTTTTTCTAAAAAATTAGTTGTATCTATTAATTCAGTTTGGTTTTAATTTTAAAATTTCTTATTTAGTTAAACTAAATAAGTTAAAATAAAAATAATGGATAAATTCCTAACTATGTGAACCTACAAATCTCTAATTAATCAGTAAATCTCCTTTAATACTTGAAAATTTTGGTTAATTTGATTTTTGACAAAATTAATCAATAATTTAACGGTTCGATTTGTTCGGTGTTTATTTGAAAATTCGATCGGTTTCGTTAGTTTGAGAAAATTATATTTATTCATTTTTGATTAATTCAGTTCAATTTGGTTTGGTTTTATCCAAATAATCAGCTCTAGAAGTAGTGGATGTAGATAGAGCGCTCGCTTAACATACAAGAAGTATGAGAATTGATACCCCTCATCTCCATATTTTTAAAATTTTTGTGTAAATGTAGTTTAGTATAGTTGGTCTCTGTTGATGCAGTTTGTCCTGATTGTTATTTTGATGTTGACACAGATTTAAGTTAGTCGACTGATGTTGCCCTTAGTCGGCTGATGTGGTCGATCTGTCGAGTCATCTTACCTTCTGCTTGCTCGGAATTGATGACAGTCGACTGATGAATACATCCAGTCGAGTCCATCACCTTCAGTTGACTGATGTGAAGCTCAGTCGAGTTGTTATACCTTCTGATTGCCATCAGTCGACTGACCTTCAAAGTCAGTCGACTGATCTCCAGAAACGACTCGATTGGAGTTAAATAATCTATTTGACTGATGAGGCGTATCAGATGTAATTGTCACGACCCGGAAGACGGCCGTCCGAAAAATTTCGGCAGCATCTCCCCTGTATCTATGACAATTCCCTGGATACATACATATATAAAAGGCCCACACGGCCTATCCATAACAGACTATGGATTTATACAAGGAAATAAAAACAAATGTGACCCACACGGTCACTCAACACATCCTACTATATATGAAATGCATCCGTACAATCACTAACGAATAAAACTCGTTAAAACCGATTCGTACAGCGGAAACATATCTATTCTAAAGATAAATCCAAAGTAAGGATAAAACGAATACTCGTCGGCACATAGAAATCACCAAATCCAAAATACGGATACGAAAGTACGAACTCGAACTACAAGTAATAAAATCACCACACATCACCACACAGACACATAAACAGATACAATACCCACGAATACAAATAAACCATAAGTTGCTGTGAGATGGTAAGACTGGCAGGATCTCCTCGGCATCAGCTGTAGTCTTTCTACCTGATATCTGGGAAGACAGAAAAATCCCAGAGTCCAAATGGTGAGTACAAATATACTCAGTGGATAATCAGAAAGAAATGCATGCTCAATAAGGTAAAACATAAAAGAGCAGGTATAGAAGAAGCATAACAGTAAACAATGAGAGAACAATGTAAAGTATCGTAACTCCTACAGATATCATATAAGCAATGCTATATCTCAGGTACATATAGTAATCCATAAGCATGATCATGTTATGCAATGTGTCAACCAAGTATCAATACAAGTACACAATCACTTCATAATGTAATGCACATCCATACGGTCCAATGCATGTATATAAATCTCATCATGCAAATATGTGCATATGATGCAACTGCCCCACTCACTACAGCACTCGTGCAAGCATCTGAGGCTGGGATGGCCGGCATCTGGGGATCAGTACTCCGCGCCCTACAACAAAGTAGTCCGGTGATCCAAATCGGGGATCAGTGCTCCCATCCGGTGATCCCGTAGCTATGATAAGCTACATATCCTATGGCCAGTGCTGTCCTCAATACTCGTCCAGAGAATCACTCTCGGCTGCGTACAGGCCATACAGCCGGGCTACGTACAGGCCATATAGCCAGACTGAGTACCACCCCATCGCGGTGTCGAGATCAAGCCACTGACTCGGCTGCGTACAGGCCATACAGCCGGACTGCGTACAGGCCATACAGTCCCCATCACCATGATGGAAGGGTAACAACCACCTATATCACTATAGGCCAACTACCGGCAAGATACACCCACATCTTTGGGATTTACAATCAAGCTCATGCGTAATGATGACATGATCAAGTCAGAATAATCATCCTCTACCATGTTAATTAACACCGTGTTAATTAACATGTGTAGGTACTAATGAAAAGTCCTACTGATCACAGGTATCAACATGATGATAACATAACTGAAATAGAGACAGTAATCATAAACATGGATAACAATGATCTCAAGCATCAGAGGTATAAACAGAACTGATAATAAGGTCAAAGAAATACGATCAAGCATGTGATAAACATGAGTATCGAAAGCATCTAATCTATAACAAGTATAAGAGCATGATAAGTAACCTAATCACTAGAAATGAAAGGAAGCATGCACTGTAAATAGGAAGAGAACTGTATTGACTAAATACAGTAGACTATCCACCTGATAACCGTAGATCAAATAAGAACCTCCAGAAAGTATACTCCCGTATAATATCGAAGTCTCAAAATCAATCAAGGACCTGCAAACACAGTATCACATCCTAAATACCAGAATATATCAAATAAACCCTAAGTTATATTTTAAGGGTTAGTTTAACTCAATCTCGTTAACCTAACTCGGGTTAAATTAATCTAACCTTTAGGTTGATATTAACATGGTTTAATTAATCAATCAATTAGTTGTATTAATCGAATCGATCAATACAACTAACCTCATGTATAATCAAACCTATGCTAATCAACCAACCTTAGGTTAGACTAATCCAATCTTTAGGTTGATACTAAATAGGGATTAACTAATTAATTAATTAATATCATTAATCAATTAATATAGTTAATTCTCTATTTAATCAACCCTAATTAACCCACATTAGGTTTAATAGGTATTAACCCAACTAAACTAATCATGGTTAATTAGATCCAAGTTTAGGTTATCCATAACCTAATCTGTAAATAGGCTTCATCCTTAATTAACCAATCGATCTAAAGGCATCCAATAAATTTAACTGATCGCACAATGTCCTCTCTAATGATCAAACTCATAATCAACAGGACTTCCAAATCAAGGAACTTAAACTCTAATAGAATTCAAAGCCTTGATCTAACATTAACCTACTTCGGATTAATACACTTAATCAATTCTATTTTAGTTTCACACAACCTGTCAAATCCTACACAGATCCACTATCAATAATCAACCATCTAAGCCTAGCAACAACAGTAAGAACTTAAGCAACTTACAAACCACTCCAATAAATTCACAATTAATCTCAGAAATCCTACTTGATTCCAGATTCTCCTTCTCTTGCCTCCAACACTCCCTCAAGAATCGGGTCATTGACACAGGGCTGTGGAATCAATCAGCCATCAAAATCCAAAGCAAGAAGAGCAATCCAGCTCATAAACCACATAAACCCAAAACCTAACTCAATCTTATCTTACCTATTCGGCTTCTCCTCTTCAGATCTTCCTCTTGCTTTGCGGTCAAACCCAAAGGAGCTCCTGATCGATCTGCTCAAGACCAACCAATTGAGTTATGAAACTCAATCAGATCAAAGCAATCAAAGGAAAACTCACCTTGAGGGAACCAAAGATCCCTAATCAAGCTCCGATCGGTTCAACCAAGGAAGAGCCGCCGATCAAACAACCTAGATCCAAATCCTTTCGGCTGGAATCAAAGAAATCAAAAAGGAGATCTCAACAATCCGTTCCTTAGTAAGCTAAAGATCCAAAGAAATCCATTCAAAATCCCTTACCTATCAGAGCCGATCTCTTCCTTCTTCACCGCGTCGCCGATCTCCTCCTTCTCGGCGTCGCCGGTTGCTGCCCGATCCGCACACCTCCAAGCAAGGAACCGAAGCCCTAGATGGAAGCCTCTTGTCGCCTCCTCTTGCACCGTCGGAGCTCCGCCGTGGACACGCGATCGGAACGAAGAAGGAAGAACAGGGCGTCTCGCGGTGAAAACAGAGGAGAGGATCGCGACTGAGGAGAACAAATCGCGACTCCTGCCCTCTAAAGGTTTCTTAACGGGCGGATCAGTATTTAACGGGTTCGGATCCTATAACCCATAACCCAATAACCTATTAAGAGTTGAGTTCAGACCAGGTTCGGTTCAGGCCATTACTGTAGCAAACCGGACTAATCTTGGTTCGCTTGGTTCGCTAACCAATCGAACTCCCGATTTGACTCAAACCAATTTTGTTTGATCCGTCTCCACAAGACGAATCTTTTCATCCTTTTTATTTTATCAAAACCTCTTCTATTACGAACCAAACCAAATTGGTTCAATTTGGTTCAATCTTGGTTCATTTGGTTCACCAACCAAATGACCTCTGATTTGAACGGAACCACTTTCGTTCATTTCGTCTTCATAAGACGAATTCATTCCCTTCCACTAATAAAATTTCTAATCATACCCAATTAGGATTAAATTATTTATAATTTAACCCCTAAAAGTTTCGTATTTTACACAACTAAATTGTCAACGATCTTCGTGATGAAATTGAAGTCCTAATATTGTCTCTCAAACTAGTTTTCTCATCGTCTTTAGTTCTATTTTCATACTTTACTTGCTTTCACAATAATTCTTTCAATTTGATTCATCTAGATAACCTTCTGTTGCATTTAAACTGATAAACAACTCCATAGCTTGAGGATGATAATTTTACTACTTGACAATGACTATGCACTTGCAGTTAAAATACATCACTCGGCGAGGAGCTTTCCGATCGAGGGAGTTCCCGTATGCGAGCGTCGCTAGGTGGAGCTTAAGAGAGGGATGTCTATCCCGCACGAAGGAGATGAGATGATGATTAACTCTGATGGGGTATCCCCAGATACATTATAAGTCTTCCCTTTCAAGTTGAGATGAATAGCAAAATTGAATGAAGTCTGATTAAAAAGTAGGCAAATGTCGAGAATGAGGAAAGGATGAGAAGACTCCCTACATAGATATATCCTACAATAAATAGCAGAATGGGAATGCTCCCAACGAGCATGCTTTGAAACTGAGCGCATGGTTGGAGTCTTGTATAAGTAGAGCGAGATATTCCTAATGGGGATGTTCCTAAAGTAAGTGCATGGTTAGAGTCCTGTGTTACACTACAAGAAAAACAGTCATAGACATCGGTTTTCTACCGATGTCTATGAGAAAATCGACCGATGTCTATGAAGGCGATGTAAAAGGTCTGACATTTTAGACATCGGTTTGTAACCGATGTAGTATCAATTAACAACATTGGTTTGTAACTGATGTAGTACCGATGTAGTATCACTCAAAGACATCGGTTCTGCAACGGTGAAAAATCGATGTAATATCTGTTTAATATCAATTTTAGCAACGATTTTCGACCGATGTAATATCACTCAACGACATCGATTCTGCAACGGTGTAAAACCGATGTAATATCTATTTAACATCAATTTTAGCAACGGTTTTCGACCGATGTAATATCACTTAACGACAACGCTTCCAAACCGATGTCATTGAATCTAAAACTGTTGTAATAACACTTATTTTTTTTATGTTGTTTGTAAATTATGATCGAGCAAGAGTACAAAAATATTATAAATTCACACAACAAATCACAAATAGAAAAGCACCGATATATTTAATCACCTCAATATTTACAAATAACCAAAAGTAACTAACACAAATATTATTCTTGCAACATATTACACATTCCCTCAGCATTTTCATCCCCAGAAGGATCACCTTCAGCCCCATCGTCCTCTTCCTGGTCTTCGTCATCTTGTTCATCATCATCCTCTTCGTCCTCATCTGAATCACCATCATCCTTGTTCTCTGGCACAACTTTATTCTTGCTCTTTCGAAGTAGCTTTCAAAGAAACGAAACTAAGATTATTCACTGGTACCATATCAGGATCATAACTGCTTTGAGGTTAAGGTAACAACATCTACCTGTAAATTGCATCAGGACCTTCAACAAGTGAAGCAGTTTAATTTGACGACAAGCCCATCTGAAAGAGAATATTCATCACTACAACAATGCAAACAAGTAGCATGGTTTTTTAAAAGGATCTTCCCATAAAGCATAATGCTTCCCATCCTGAGTAGAGCATGTTCAGACAATGGTTTAACACTTGTTGCCACCAGCATAACTAACAAAGACTTATAATCGCTTGCAAAGAAAATTATACCTCCAGATCACCTTGCTCTATCAGATTTCCATTAGATAAAAGCACTGGATAAAGAGACTTATCAGCTTCAATTCTACAAGTATATCTTGCCATCACATCAGGGCGATCCTGACAATAACATTTACATAAATTGGGAACCTTCTTTTTCACCAAATAAGATTCTTACAGAAGTAGCATCTGAATGAACATATTCAGAGTCCATGTACAACTGAAGATAAAATTGAAGCATATTAGAGTGATTATGAAAAACCTGATAAAAAGTTATTTTCCGAAAACCTTCAGCTTCACACTGTGTGCAAAATTTTCCAGAGGACTTGTACAGACCCTGAAAAAAGAAACTATCAGTAAAGCATGAAGCTACACCGCTAGCAACCACAGCAATATAATACCTCTAATGATGTATTCTTTTGTGGATACATCTCTGTCTCAATTTCAAGTGTAAATGCACTAACTGGCAGCGATAGAAGGGTCAAATGACGATGATCCAATTGAAAATCTTGGTTCTGAAATGATATGGAAAATAAATAAGTCAAAATGAAATGCTACATTTTTTATATTTGTAACATTGCATACGGAACAAAGCTGCAGAAATGTTTGCTTGCATTTTTAAGCAAAGCAAACTTCAATTTGAAAATAAGATCATACAAAAGCATTAGATAAATGCTTAATAAGCTAGATTATAAAAACTGTCTTTGACTGAAGTTGATTAAGCTGTTAGGATAAATAACAAACAAAATCATTAATTCAAGCATTCTAAGTTACTAAAGAGTTCCAATGAGTAAAGTAAACTAGGAGAAAATTCCAACGAGTAAAGTATGCTATCCTAGTGTTACAAATATACAATACTTAAGTGAATTTTTGCAAGAACTAACAAATTATTTTTTGTTAGGAGAAATAACACAAACAAAATTAGTAATTCAAATATGCTAAGTCTGTTAACTAGTTCTAAAAACTAAAGTGAAATAGGAGAGGATTCATAAAAACATGGCCACATTTACTTCCCAACAAACCCAACATCAAATCCTCCAAGAAAGTAATTGTTACCTTTTACACATCACCCATGAGCTAGAATATGTACAGAAGCTACAGTCCTTTACATTGCATGTACTTACTCCTAACAATAAAAATTCAACCATCTACTTACTCCTAACAATCCTAACTATCCGGAATCAAAATTTCAATTAACTACGATCCAAACATGACCAATAAACAAGAACGAACAAAATTAAACATAAATGGATAGCATGAACAAAATAGGATAAATTTGATGCAAAACATAACAGAATTTCTACTAGGCAATTTAACAAACAACTTGCATTCAAAAAGAAAGAATTCAGCAAATGTAACAAAGTAAGCTGTAAGGAAATAACAAGGAATAAAGTAACAATTGTAAGGGGGGATTAAATTAACATCACAAGAAAGTGCAATCAAACAAAAGGAAGTTAGAAGTTGCTGAAATTCGTTGTGCTGTATGCTGTCCACTCGTGCAGGAAAAAATGGAGGACTGCTAGGCTCTATCCGACCGGCTAGAGCGTTGCAGATGGCTATGGCGTTGTTGCTGCTGATGGGGCTGATGGCTGGATGAGGGAGCTGCTGTGGCGTTGTGGCTGGAGATGGAGAGTGAGCGTTAGATGAGGGGCTGGTTGTGTTGAGGAGTGGAGATGAGTGATTGGAGGAGGTGGTTGTGACATTGGAGGTTGTGTGCGTGAGTGGAGCTTGACGTGAGGTGGAGAGGAAGGGATATGTGGCGTGAGAGGAGTGGGTGGTTGCTGCTTGGTGGAGTTGTGAGTTGTGAGGTTGTGTGAGTGGATGGTGTTGATGGGTGGAGGTGTTGTGAGGGAGGACGTGAGTGGATGGGAGGTGTATGATCGGTGATGGAGATGGGAGGGTGAGGGTGGTGACGTGAACGTGGAGATGGGGAGGAAGGGGGACGGCGTGAATGTGTGTGAGGTGGAAGCGTGAGTGGAGTTTTTGTGTGGGGGTGGTGGCGTGAACGGGGAGATGGGCAGGAAGGGGAACGGCGTGAATGGGTGTGAGGTGGAAGAGGGTGGCAGCGTGGTGGAATGTGGAAGATGGGGGCGTTGGGGATGCTGTAGAGTTGAGGGAAGGAGATGGCTAGGGATTGGTAAGGTGGAGATGTGTGGTGGAGATGGAAGTGAGGTAGAGATGTGTGGTGGAGATGGAAGTGAGGTGTTAGGGTTGATCTCCTCCTTTTCTTCCTCTTTTCTCACCCTCCATTCCTTGGATATACAATTTAGATTCATTGTGGATATTCTCCTTGCCTTGAGTAGTCAAGTTCCAAATGGAGGGTTGAGATGAAATCTTCATCATGATATTCCACTTAGCCTTTGATGTGTCATTTAAGCCTTGATGACAAAGCTATCCTACAAATCAAATTGGATAAAACATAAGTTTAAAAATGTAGAAAAATTTAAATATAATCAAAATACATCCAATTACAAATATGTGTCGTCCAAGGCATAAATGTACAACTAAAACCTTAAATTTCATTACTAATGATGTCAATTTAACCATCAATTATGTTAATCATCACTGGGTCAGGCGGCAAGGGCTTGCAGACTGGATGAATCTGCAGGAGGAAGGTGAAATGGAGATTAAGGAAGTGACGCGGCGACGGAGGAAGCGACACGGCGGAGATGTGCAAGGAAGTCTGTGGAGTTGAGGGGGGAAGGCATAGGTGGCGGTGCCGTTGAAGACGCGGCGGTGGAGCAGAGCCCATCTAGGGTTTACAAGGGCAAGCGCGCAGTGGTTAAGTCGGTCGGGTGTAGGGAATTGGAAGCACGGGTTTAGGGGTTTTAGAAGCGCGTAGTGGAAGAAATATTTAGAGGGAGAGAGGGAAAGAAAAAACGAAAATATACAACGGTTTTAAATTGTTGTTATAGCTTCCAAAACCGTTGTTGAAAGCGCAAATAGACAACGATTTTAAATTGTTGTTATAGCTTCCAAAACCGTTGTTGAAAGCGCACATAGACAACGGTTTTTAAACCGTTGTCGTAGTCTTCAAAAACCGTTGTTGTAAGCGCACATAGACAACGGTTTTAAAACCGTTGTTGTATCCTCCAAAAACTGTTGTCGTAGTCTCCAATCAACCTCTCAAAGACATCGGTTTTTGTTAAAACCGTTGTAAAAAAGTAAAAGACATCGGTTTTGCCATAAAACCGATGTCTTTTGAGTGTTGTTAAAGACCGATTTTCTTGTAGTGTTAGTAGTGCGGGGATGTTCCCAAATGAATCCATGACTAGATTCCTACGTTAGTAGAGCGGGGATGTTTTCAACAGGGATGTTCCCAGAGTGAGTGCATGGTTGAGTCCTGTGTTAGCAAAGTGGAAATGTTCCAAAAGTGAGTAAACGGTAGGAGTTTTATGTTAGCAGAATAGGGCTATTTCCAAAGGGATATTCTCAAAGTAAATGTGTGGTTGGAGTCCTGTGTTAGTAGACCGGGGATGTTCACAACGAGGATGTTCCCAAAGTGAGTGCACCTTTAGAGTCATGTGTTAGTAGAGCGGGGATGTTCCCAAAATGAGTATACGGTTGGAGTCTTGTGTTAGCAAGGATGGGATGTTTCCAACGAGGATGTTCCCATCTTAGAGGTAGTTGAGAGTGAAAAATAAACTGTGTTGGGTCTTGAATAATTATGACAAGTATGAGGTCGAGCATCCAACTGTGTAATGAGGCTAAGACCATGAGGCTATAGAGTAACCAAGCCAAGGGTGTGTGGCTAAGGCCGAGTGACTAAATCAGGGTCGTGTGGCCGAGCAACAAATCGAGGTCGTTTGGCCAAGCTGAATGACTAAATTGAAGTCGTATGGCCAAGCAACTGAATTGAGGTCGTGTGGCCAAGTAACTAAATTGAGGTCATCCGGTTGAGCTGTCAAATTTAGGCCCTATGACGGGGGTTAAATGACTGAATTGGGGTTGTGTGGCCAATTAATTGAATAGAGGTTATGTGACTGAGCAACTGAATCAAGGTCATTTGGTCAAGCTGAATGATTAAACTAAGGCCATGTGATTGAGCAACTGAATTGAGGTCGTGTGGGCGAGCAACTGAATTGAGATAGTGTGACCAAGCTGCTGAATTGAGGCCTTTGTGGCTGTGATGAATGACTAAATTGAGGTAGTGTAGCCAAGCAACTAAATTGCAAACATGTGATCGAGCAACTGAATCGAGGTCATTTAGCTAAGCTGAATGATTGAATTGAGGCCATGTGGCTAAGAAATTGAATTGAGGTTGTGTGGCTAAGCAACTAAATTGAGGTCGTGTGGCCACGGAGTAACTAAGTCAGGGCTAAGATATCAAATTAAGGTAACTGATTACTTGGTTTTGGGTTGAGTTGGTGGCCACCAAGGACTGGAGTCGGTGCCGAGTCGTTAGATTGAGCTAGTTGATTACTAAGTCAAGGCTGAGTTGGTGGTCGCCGAGGACTGGAGTCAGGGCTGAGTTGTCGGATTGAGGTTCACTATCAACTGCCGCTTGGGTGACTAGTGAAGGGTGCATCACATGTCCCACCTCCAAATCAAATCAAGGAAGAATTGACAAGCTTTGATGATGAAAGTGTGGATGGATCCGGTCGGCTAAGTTGATTTTATTGACTCATATCTGTAGTCATCGCTTGGGCTTTCATCGCACATGATTGGCATGTGACCTATCAATGTGATCCATTCAAATAAGTAGCAGTCATTCATATTTATGAGGCTGACGTTGGCACATGTAGGGCACAAATTGGCCTTTGATGTCAATGTTTACTGTTTGTCCCTTAGTCTCGATCGAACAATCGCACACTTTGCCTTCTACCTCATCTCAAATGTACACGCGTACCAACACTTTTCACTAAGCGGTTGCTACCACAACCATTGGATCAAACCAAGAAAAACGGGTGAAATCCCTACCATCTACTGATTGGCATGACTTTTCACTGCACCACCTCATTTGGCTATAAAAGAGGCCGAGTTTGATGAAATAGGTTGCTACACATTTTTACTACTAGCACTGTAGCTCATCATTTTTTTTCTCCATCTCCATCTCCTCCAACATCCGACTCTTTTGTTTCACATACGCCCTTCTTCACTCTCTCTTTAAGTTATTTGATTAGTAACTATTCTGATGCCTTGCAAAAATTCTGCCTCCTCGTCTAAGGGCGCAACCGGGTTGAGCTAAGCAGGCTTCCAGCCCTAGTTTAAAACCTACCACTCTAGGCTAGCCCACGATGTTTGCTGATCTTTACCTTCCCAATTTCACATCTCGTTCGACTATCTTCTAATACTTGCCACCGTACCGAACAACCTCACCATCCGCAGCTCAGTCTACAACCTTTTTCTTAGGAGTGATCAAAGGCGGGTTCCGCTTCCCCTTTCACTTGTTCTTGCTAGAGATTTCCATGTATTTTTCACTTTCTCTGTATCAATTAAGTCTTAATTCTTTCTGATTCTTGACCAACTTTTACACCGTCTTTTCTTATTGGACCTTATCCCCTCTTCTTTTCTTTTCTATTGCTTCTTCCAACTCAAGATGGTCGAGTCGAGAGTATTTTACTTCATGGCTCAACAAGAGATTTAGTTCATGATGGGTGGCCCAATCTCCCATAAGAGTTGGAAAGAATAATACTTTTTTGTTCGCTTGCCTATTTCTTTTGATTTCTCATCCGACTAACTTTGTGCCTTACCTGCCTGACCCCCTTTTGTCATTATCAAGAGAAAGAGGAGTATAAAACAACTATCCTACTAATGGGAGGCCAAGAATTCCACCTTGGTCTACTCCTTACTGAGCAAACTCTCGCCCGAGCGGGATTAAGTCTAGCTCCTCAGAATCCATACTTTTCACTCGGTAAGCTTTGCTCTCTTTCACCTGTGTGTGTTGATTACTAGTAACATATTAAATGTGTATGTTTACAGAGTTTGCAATCATGTTAGCCGACCTAAGGAGTTGTCCACCAAGCGAAAGAGGGCTTCTGAGCGGATAACAACTGCTTTTGGGAAGTCATCTACTATCGGCTCATCCCTTCAACTCTTAATAATTTTGTTGATTGGAAGAGAAGGATGGAGTGCATTCTTACGAGTCACTTAAGCTATTGGAAAGTCATTCAAGAAGGAGTTGACCTACCTAGAGACTCAAAAAGTGAGTTATTCAAGTTTGACTCATGGACGAGCAACACCAAGCAACAAACACAAAGGCAACCACCATCATCCTTTGTGGTCTAATTCAAGTTCCACTTGAGAAAGTCAGGCAATTTAAGGATGCAAAGGATCTTTGGGAGTAGCTAAGTGCTAAAAATGAAGAAGCTGAATCAGAACAAGCTGGCAACACCTTTCCTATAGCTCAATCAAATTCCAAGGACTCAATCGAATTAGAATCAGAACCTGAGTTAAAGTCCGAACTTGAATCAAAATCCAAATCCGAATTAGAATTAGAACCTATCAAATTCTGAACTCAAACCAAAATCAACATCTGAATCAAAATCAAAACCCAAGTCAGAATTGGATCAAGGCAAGTTAAAGGTAATTGAGTGAGATAACCTCTTTTTAAAGTTAATTTATTTATTAAAAAAATATTTCTTATTGAAAATCTAGTGTTTAATTTACTTAGCACAAGAGATAAAGTAGAATCTTCCTCAACAAAATATATTGTTAAATCTATTAATGAATCAAGTTTAACCTTATTAGGAGTTAGACAAAATAATGTATACACCGTTAACTCTAGCTCAAATATAGGGATAATTATGTGGATTCACTTCATGTTAAACCTAGGAGAAGATAGAAATATTTAGATAAAAAATAAATAAACCTCCAATTTAAGGGGAGCTAACTCTTAGAGTTACTTAAACTAGGATTTAGGTCATGTTAGGTTTAGTTAGTTGACTAGTTTTGACTTATATGATTTGGAGTATGTTTAATCACTTGCAATCTTACTTATGTTGACTACTCTATTTACAAGTTCTACTTGGTTGTGACTATTTGATTTATTCTTAGTTATACTTAACTTATGCATGTTTGACTACATGTTTGGCTTTCTTCAATATATTATGCATGCCTATTTTTTTGATATTATGCATGCCTATTTTTGTTGAAAAACATTCTCTCCATATTAAAATTTTGATGTCTGAAAAAGGGGAAGAGAAAATTAAGGAAAGTTAAAAGTTGAATTTTAATTTCTTCAAAAAATTAGGGAAAGTTAAAAGTTGATTTTTAAATTCTCCTTATAAGAATTTAACATAAATTGGGAGTTATGATTAAGGGGGAGATTCTAAAATATGTTATTTATGTATGGCTGCATTCAATACTATCTTTTATCATACATTGAATATCATACTTATTATATAAAACTATTTTTATAACTAACTTTAACTTAGTTTTCATACGTTCAAATAAGAAACAATTATTGGTGTCAAGGGCACTATAGTGAACCTAGAGTTTTGATATATGATTAAGTGTAAAGTTAAATTGTTGTGAATTGATAATTTTATGTCAAATAAAGTAGGTTACTTCACAGATAAAGTCCTAGTTGGGAATCAGACAATTAGTAGTTGGGAGCTTGGTTGGGAACCAAGCAAAAAAGCCTTAATTGAGAACTAGGCAGAGCAAGTCCAAGTGGAGGCAGCTGAAAACTGTGGCTTGACAGACAAGTCAAAATGGAGGTAGTTGGAACCTATGGCTTGACAAATCACACTAGATGGGTCAGTTGAGAGCTGAACATCTAGCCAAGGTACGCGTGAGTAAAGCTAAAATCTATATCATACTGATTATGTGTATCAAGTATAGGGAAGCAAAGTTTGACAGTTCCAAGTGATCGAGAGGGAGCTCGAGCGATTAGCTAGAGATAACATTTGACCATTAGAGTCGAGGTCTCGTAAGCGACTAGAGCGAGGGGTGGGCGACCGAGATGCTTCCAGGTGACCAGTATAAATGAGATTCAATGATTCGAAAAAGCAAGTCAAAAGTGGAACTTGACTTGGCTCCAAGCGACCGGGGAGAGTTTAGTCGATTGGGATCACAGATAACATTTATTACTAGATAAACATTGCAACCATGTTAGCAGACTCTCAGGCAATCGGGGATGATCTAATCGACCGGGGGTGACACGTTAACATCTAAAAAATATTTATAAAAGGAGCCACGAGGTAGAGCTTTCAAGCATCTCATTCTCAATATACTTGTGCTCACATTTAGTGCTCTTCGAACACTACGCGCTACAACTTCATGCTTCATTCTCCATATATGGCAACATAAACATAACATTATCATTTCTTAATTGTCGTATATTCTTGTATATTGTGCTTTATTTTTAGATTCTTTTTAAAGTTTTTCTACCTTATAATCTTTCTAGAAAGGAGTTAATCGAAATAAGAATCAATTTATTTATGTTTTGCATCGTTATAATTGTTACATGCTTTATTAGAAAATAATATTACTTTTAAAATATTTGATTTAATTGTTTATCTTAATTCGGTTGCATTACTTTGTCAATATTCTTAGAGTTATTTTTCATCCTTTAAAGCTTGTAAAATTTATAACGCTATTAACTCCCTTTCTAGCATCGAGTTCGATCCTACAAAAACTCTGTCCACGTCGGATCCTGCCAGTTTATCTTCTAACACGTCAAACTTTGGTGCTTATTGTTGACCATGCAACCACCATGTCTGCATCTCGAAGTTTGTCTTTAGTCATGTCAACTTCTCTAAAGCTTATCCCTCCTCCGAGTTTGTCTTCTGACACGTCAAACTTCGATGCTTATCATTGACCATGCAATCGCCACGACTGCATCTTCTAGCATCGAGTTCGATCCTACACAAACTCTGTCCACGTCGGATCCTGCCAATTTATCTTCTAACACGTCAAACTTTGGTGCTTATTGTTGACCATGCAACCACCATGTCTTCATCTTGAAGTTTGTCTTTAGTCATGTCAAATTCTCTAAAGCGTATCCCTCCTCCGAGTTTGTCTTCTGACACGTCAAACTTCGATGCTTATCGTTGACCATGCAATCGCCACATCTGCATCTTGAAGTTTATCTTTGGTCATGTCAAATTCTCCCTAGCTTATCCCTTAACACCTCTATTGTCATGTCGTCACTTCAAGACTTATTCGTGTCATGTTAGCATTCTTGTGCTTATCCAAACCATATTACCAAACACATCAATTGCCTCGTTAGCCTTCTTAGCCAACTCAGATTACTATGCCACCTATGCTTTCGGTTGATCGAACCATTCTATTAGGTGATCGCTTTAATCGTTCAATCGACCAAACTTACCTTTTGGTCAAATGAATTCTACAATACAAAGTTAGTACATAATACAGTATAAGATAAGTTATGAATGATCTAATTAAGATAGTTAAGTAGTAATCGTTTGATCTTGACTTCGAACTCCGAGTGGGATTCTTTGTCAGATCAATGCCTAAGTTTTGTCCTAGCACTAAGGACATGTTCTCACTACCTTCTTTTTTGAAAGGCCTCTCCACTATAGGAGCTTAACTTCTTTGCATTTTGTTAAACATTTGGTCTAATTGACTTGTTTGGACTTTCTTTGCTTAGCATCCAATCCTTTCACCCACTATGTCTTCTTTTAACTCGATGTTCAGTCCTTATTGACTCATCAAGTCCATCTTGCTAGATGTCTAGTCCCGCAAACCCATATGGACTTTCTCTGTCTGATGTCCAATCCTCTTAATCCGCTAAGACTTCCGTTGTTTGATATCCGATCCACCTGACCTACTAGGATTTTCCTATTAAGTTCTGTGCACTTAACAAATCACAACATAGGTTTGATTATATGATGCTCCTTGCACCAACACTATGTTGGAAAAAATCACAACATAGTCATGTTGGTTTCAAAGGATCAGGACTATTATGGTGTAATTTTATAAAGATCAGCATCACTATATTGGAAAAATCACAACATAGTGGTGCTAATTTCGAATGATCAGAATCATTGCGATGTTAATTTATAAATATTTATACTACAGTCTTGAGAAATCACAACAGAATGATATTGGTTTCGAAGGATCAAGACCATTATGATGCTAGTTTTCAAAGATTAAAATCAATATGTTAGAGAAATCACAATATAGTAGTACTA
The DNA here is from genome assembly GCF_044706935.1 of Curcuma longa. NCBI lineage: Eukaryota > Viridiplantae > Streptophyta > Magnoliopsida > Zingiberales > Zingiberaceae > Curcuma > Curcuma longa. Next base: position 8,681,547 of record NC_133873.1, on the reverse strand, counting down.
GTTTTGAAAGATCAGAACCTGTGTAATATTATTGTTCAAATATTAGAACCAATATATTGAAGAAATCACAATATAGTGGTGTTGGTTTCAAAAAATTAAGACTATTGTAGTGTTGGTTTTCAAAGATCATCACCACTATATTGGAGAAATTAGAATATTATAGTGCTGATTTATACAGTTGAGGACCATTAAAGTGATGGTTTTGAAAGTTCAAAATATGTGGGGTATTGTTGTTGAAAGATCAAAACCAATGTGTTGGAAAAATCACAACACTGTGGAGAAATCACAATATAATTTTTCTAAATTAATAGGGGTCTTGAATTAATAGTTTTTGAGTACGGTAAGACTCAGGAGAGTAAAAGAAACCTATTGGATAAAGTTTGAACTGAAGTTGACTTATTTAAGTCTATAAATGAGTTTTAGTTAAAACTCATTGATGACTTAAATATTTTTAAAATTTTAAAATTTTAACATGGACAAAATCAAGAGAGTATAAGGAATCTATTAGTGTTGTCCTATATTAAAGTTTAGATATGACACTGTGTCAAAAATTAAAAAAAATTAATATTTTTAAATATTTTTTCTAAATTAATAAAGGTTATGAAGTAAGAGTTTTTGAGCCTGATGAAATTCAAGAGAGTCAAAGGAACTTATTGGATCAAATCTCTTGATATTCCATATTTGGATTACTAAAGTAACGATGCTCATGAAAATAATACTAAGATGGTAATGCTTTTATAAAATAAATATCAAAATGTAATGTTTTAAAGAAATCAACATTAAGGTAGGAATGCTTTTAAAAAACCAATACCAAAGTGGTAATGTATTGATGAAATTAATATTAATGCGATGATGTTTTGACTAAATCAGTACCAAATATGATGATATTTTAACGAAATCTGCAGCATTAAGGTGGTGGCACTTTAAATAGTATGAAAGTAATTTTTATTTTTAATTATTTAATTTTTCTTTTTAAATTTTATTTTATTTTATTCTTGTAATTAGCTATTAAAAAATAAAATAATAAAAAGAATTTTATTTTTTTACTTTTATTAACGTTCTTTAAATTTTATAAATTATTTTTAAAATAAATTAATTTTTAAAATTTTTAAAATATATAGATAAATTTTTAAAAATCATAATAAATTTAATGGCATAATTATTGTTCCGGTTAGATACCGGAGACGGTGAAGTCACCAATCAAATATTATGCCACTCAGACCGCGACAAACCTTTCTAATCGAGGGAACCTGGGAAAGAAAAACACTAAACCAAGAGGGTTAGCTAGCTGCCAGAGATTCCGACGGGGCCACTCCGACGCTCAAGTTAGTACAAGAATGAAGAGGAAGAAGAAGCAGTAAAAGCTTGAAAATGCAGAAGATTCCCGAGAGCTTTCTCATACCTATAGGGAAGCCTTTATACTCACTGAGGTAGATGGCGATGAGGCGAGGCATTTGAGGAGACAGATTTTGTACATTCCTGACAAGTGCGCAGACATGCCAGCATTTAGGGGACAGAACCTGCGGGCCTAGTAACCGGCGAGTGACTTGAGTGTGTGAATCATCCTTGTCCTTTAGCGGGGAATAGCAACTCGAGCAGGTATAAGCCTAACAACTTAATAACCATCCTCCTTTTACGGTGAGGCTCACATGTGTACGTGTCTTGTAACGGGGCGTTGTGCTGTTGCCTTTAGATAAGGAAAGTATAAGGACACTGGTGAGATGACGTGGCGGAGTGGCGCAGCGAGCTCGGATCTGTCGAGGCAGTGCCAAGCAAGGTAAGACAATGTAGAGGACTAGCCGAGCCCACCTTTGTGAGGCTAAAATAATCGGGTGCCGGGATAGTTGAGCAGCAGGGAGGCCGAGATGGCCA
>NC_133873.1:8675287-8679575 GCF_044706935.1 Curcuma longa | reverse complement strand
TACAGACCCTTTGTTATCTATGTTGAATATTATTGATTATCTCTGGTTTATGATACCTGTGATCAGTTGAGATCCTACTACTTATACATGTTAATTTATCATGGTAAAAAGTTGGTTATTGTTGCTTGATCATCACATCATACATGGTGTGATATGACGATTGTAATTTCCAATGTTGTGGAAATCATCATTGATATTGGCCTAGTAGTGACTAGTTATAGAATAAGTGGTTAGGAATTCTCTATTCATTGAAATACAATTTGTCACCAGGCTACTTTATGTGGTGTTGGATTTCTGGCAGTGTGATGCGGACACCCCCAACGTTATATATACGTGAGTATTGGGGTGAGTGTGGGCAGTTGCATCATGCATATGTTGTATTGTGTGCTTAATATATGTGCTACTGGATCGTATATACTGCATTTGGATGTGAGATGTATACTTGGTTGATGCATCCGTGTGACATTGTCATTCATACTGATTACTGCATTTATGAGATCCATTATAGACCATATGCTACCAGCAGGATTATTGCAGATATTCCTTAATTTGTAGTTCATTTTTGGTCCTGGTCATTTGTTGATTATTGTTGTTCCTTTGTATATCCTTTGCTCTCACATATATACTTTTGAGTATGCACTATTTATCTGATTATCCATTAAGTATTTTATACTCACCACCCAGACCCTGGAGTTTCTTTTCTTCCACCCCAGATAGCGGATAGGGATATTACTGTGAAGCTTAGAGTTCTGCCAGACTGCCCCCATCTCACAGCAGGAGAATCTTTGATCTACTTTTTGTGGAAGTTGGATTTATATTTGGATTTGTATTCGTATCCATGGATTTTATTGTTGTTATAATTTCGCTTGCACAGGTTTTATTATCGTGGACTTGTGGAGTTTGTCGTTTGTTTTGTTGTGATGCATATCGGTATGCTTTGAGGTTTTTTGTTGATACATTATTGGTATATTGTTTGTGATTTTACATTGTGGGTATCTGTTTGTAGTTTAGCATTTTAAATACATGTGTTGGACTAGTGAGTGGTCGTGTGGGCCTTATTCATATAGTTTAGTATTTTAAATACATGTGTTGTTCTAGAGAGCGGCCGTATGGGCCTATATTAAAAATGTACTCAGGGAATTTGAATTGTTACAGGGGAGATGCTATCCAAATTTTTCGGACAGTCGTCTCTCAGGACGTGACAATTTTATTAGTATCAGAGCTCTAGGTTACATGGTCCATTTTTGTTTATTTTGGATTTTACGTCGTATTTTTTGTTTACTCGATCCAGATTGTGAGATAGGACAGATAGCGGCATGATCTCTCCAAGCTGTTGTAAGTAAGACTATCTTATATTTTTATTCATCTCCTAGAAATTACAGTAGTTGTGTTAGCAGGTGATATCTGATTATATTATGGCCCTTGTGCAAAACCAAGTACGTGGTCGGCCACCGAGATGACCTGCTAAGTCAATAGAACCGAGAATTCCCAAGGATGATATGGATAGTCAGGAGAAGACCCATAATCCTCCAATGGTGGGACAAGGTTTTCAAGCTCAAGAGTTATCTTCGACTATGCCTACATCTGCTCTGGCTGGCGGGGTGTCGGATAAAAGTTGTATTTTGACATTGGCCAAGTCGGCCAAGGATCGATTCACCTTATTTCACAGGGGATCTAACCCGTGGATGGCTCCATCTTGGTTGGAGAATCTTACGGATACTTTTTATTATATGTCTTGTACAAATGCGGAGAAGGTTGGGTTTGCTACATATCATCTTCGAGATCAAGCTGTCACATGGTGGAAGACACAGAAGACTATATTTGGGGAGCAGGAAGTTACTTGGATATTATTCAGAGAAGCCTTCGAAAGACAGTATTTCCCGGTGGCATTCTGTATGACACGCCACCAGGAGTTCTTGAGCCTGAAGCAGGGAGAGTTCCTATAGTTAGATCGTGTAATCTGGTAGTATCTTTACCTTCAAGTGAAGTGTTGACTACCAATCAGAAGATCAAGGGATGTCCATTGGATTTTGACGATGATACCCTTACGATGAATCTTTAGGTGTTGGATATGTTGGAGTTTGATATTATTCTGGGTATGGATTGGTTAGCCACTTATCATGCTACAGTGGATTATTAAACTAGAGTGGTTAGTTCCGACCTCCGGATCAACCCACTTGAGAATTCGTTGGTGCTCGAAATGATGGAGTATCTCTCATTTTTGCTATACAAGCTTAGAAAATGTTAGACGGTGGGTGCCGATGTTATTTACTATTGTTGAAGCAAACAGAGGAAGATAGTGCTTCTCATCTATCTGATGTTTGTATCATCCACGATTATCAAGATGTGTTTCCGGACGAGCTTCCTATTTTGCCACCTCATAGGCAAGTACAATTTACTATTGAGGTGATTCTAGACATGACACCGGTGTCTAAAGCCCCATATCGTATGGCGCCGAAGGAGTTGGAGGAACTTAAGATCCAACTGTAGGAGTTATTGGATCGGAGATTCATTCGTCCTAGTGTATCACCATGAGGAGCCACAGTCCTATTTGTGAGGAAGAATAACGGATCTATGAGGTTGTGCATTGATTATCGTCAGTTGAATGTGGTTATGATCAAGAACAAATACCCTTTGTGATGTATTGATGATTTGCTTGATCAGTTGAAGGACTCCTGTGTGTACTCTAAAATTGACTTAAGATCTGCTTATTATCAGCTTAGAGTACAAGACGAGGATGTACAGAAGATAGCTTTCCATACTCGGTACGGACACTATGAGTTTTTGGTGATGCCATTCGGACTCACCAATGCACCATTCGCATTTATGGATCTGATGAACCATGTATTCTTGGAGTATTTGGATCGGTTCGTTATTGCCTTTATTGATGATATTCTAATATATTCTCAATCGGAGGAGGAGCACGAGCAACATCTGTAGGATCAAGTTAAGCGTTAGAGGGGGTGAATAGCGCTTAAGCGTTTTTCCCCGGTTTCAAAAATTTGAGTGTTTACGATTTCTTAATTCAGAGTGCAGCGGAAAACTAGTAAAGTAAATAAGAAAAAATGACATGTTCATTTTTTTACTTGGTTCACAGCCGAAGGCTACTACTTCAAGGGTCACGATCTATAATCATTTTCGTATAGACAATCCATTAAAGAACTTATTTCCTTATGGAAATAAGTTGTAACGAGTACAAAGAATCACGATAAAACAACACTTTTTATCGTAGTAATAATTCAAACACAAAGTATTCATTGCCAAAACACCGGAGCTTTGTAAATCTTTAATCTAGCACGATTTCAGTGTTATAACGGCTTGGATGGATGTTGCTACTCGCTCAGGACACCGTCGGCTCGACAAGACTTGATCGTAGAAGTATAGAATGTGTTGTACGAGTCTCTGGTCGAAGTCCTTTTTATAACCCCTTCAGGTCGACTGGAATGCATCTCAGGTCAACCCCACGTAGACCGCGATCCTCTTTCTCCGTGGCTGACTTGGCCTTCAGGTCGATTGGAATCCCTATTCAGGTCGACTTGAATCTGACGTGGAGGATGTTGATAGACTTCGACTTCCGCTGCGCTTATCCAATCTCAAGTCGACTGGAATCCATGTTCTAGTCGACTCGACCATCCAATCGACTCGAACCTCAACTTAAGTTGCCCGGAGTCAAAGACTTCACCTCTCCAATTTGTAAGACAAGTTAGTTCCAAATATAGAAAAAATAGATTGAATAGTCAGTTATCTGCACTGATTCTTGGTCTTAACTTCAGGTTTCCAGTGAAACCTTGGGTTAAGACCTACACCTACAGTTTCTCCTCGAGAATGCGTCCTGACCTACTCCTCTCGAGAAAATTATCTGACTGCAAACCAAGTCCTCTAGACTTGTTGGACTTTCTGCTCAGCTTTGTCCTTGGCCCCTAGAAATTTTTTGCTGTGACTCGGTCCTCTAGACCGCCCAAACTTCACCAACCCTCTAGTCCTTCTGACCGTACTCGATTGGACTTTGGCCATGCTTCCCAGTCCTCGGTGTAGGATCGGGATACGCGCTAGAGGGGGGTGAATAGCGCGTATGACTTTTCGTAAATCATTCGTCAAAGCCGATCTGGAAGTCCGAGCACCGCGTACTCCTCCTGGATCTTCCCCGGTAGCACGTGCCTGGTCTCGTTCGCGTTCGGTAGCAATTCTGGTTGGAAGGCGGACGTTAGAAATTGCTTCAACTGGCTGCTGCTCGACACCCTCTTTTATAGCCCGCCTGAGTCGACTCAGATCCTTATCTGGGTCGACA
>NC_133873.1:8602364-8675187 GCF_044706935.1 Curcuma longa | reverse complement strand
GGATTTGAGATTGAGATCTCTTCGTTTAACGTGATTGTGGATATTCCATAAATTTCAATCAATAGGATAATAAATGTTCTTTTTGTTTGGTAAATTACTTGTATTGGAATTATAATCGTCAATTTAGATTGGGCGCCATTGAATTGATCCACCCCCATCAAATAATTTAGATAGGTTGTGTTAAAATTTTATCAACCCAATTTAAGATGGATTAACCTGTCTAAGCTCGCGATCCACATGGGTTGGCCTACGGTGGACTTGGGTTGGTCCGCAGGTTGAGAAAGTTTATTTATTTATTATAAATTTTAAAATTAAAGTAGAAAATTTAATGAATTAGTGGATTTAATCCGTCTAAATTATAATTCAAAACTTTAAAATTACAACTCAAATTTAAAAATTTCAACTTATCAATTTAAACTATAATCCAAATTTAAAATTTTTAATATGTTTAATATTTATTTATTTTTTGACAAATCCGTGGATTTACCCATCTAACCCCCAACCCGTCTTGGGTTGGGTTGGGTTGAAATTTTTCAATCTGCTAAGTTAGTGGGTTGGCCAGCCCGGTCCCACTATATCATGGGTTTTTAGTGGATTGATCCGTCTCGCCATGGGTTGACCGTTTGACAACTCTAGTTGGGATCATAATGAATATCCAATAGATGTAATTAAGGTCCATTAGTCATAGGATTGGCAGTTGAAGTGTATTAATTCATCATTAATTAAAAAATTTTGCATATCAAAGATGAAATAATGAGTAGAGAGGAATCAATAATAACATGTAAAAGACATACAATCTGATTCACCTAAACAAATAAAGATGTTGATGAAGCTTACAAGTATTTCAGAAGAATAGGGGCAGACAACTATGGGTGAACACTATTTGGAAGTCGTTTATAAAGACCGCTTGTTATTCTAACCTAGTCATGCCTTCGTAGTTTGATTGCTGGCTCATGGACGGTTTAGCCACTAAAGACCGCTTGTTATTCATAGAGGATAAGAACTACCCTTTTGTGTCAGTCCAAGAAGACACATGATCCTATTCTTCAAATGCTCCATCACATACTTATTATAGAGAAAGATTAGAAGTTGACTTGAATATGACTACCTATACAAGAATATCCAGAGTCTTCAAGTAGTAATATCGAGGCATCCAAATTTTGATGAGGACGATACACATTTTCAAAGAGAGAAGATGAATATAGATGGTACTTACAAGATACAGCCATCGAAAAATTAGATACATGTGTATAAAACTTTAGTCATCTATTCAGACATGATACTCCTCAGACATAATTAGATATTCAAGGTGAATATTATTCGTCTCTTTTTGACTGATATAAATTTAAAAATTAATTGGTCTAAAATATTTATGATTCAATAGGCTATTTATTTCTAAAATATTAATGTTATTTAGATGTGATATGATAAAATTTGAAAGCTCACACTCGGGTACTTCAGGAACACTGACGGCTAAGTGCTTCTTGTCGTCTCCATACCGAGTAGAAGATTCCTACTCAAAGTCAACACAAAGTCAGATAGCACCAGACTAGTCCTAGTGAGAGCTTCCGATGCTTAAGTTAAATGAGAAATAAGCATGATGTTGCCTTCGGATCATTGTTCTTATTTTATAACTTTCACCATATAACGATAGCTTTTATGTTATTTAAACTCTCTGATTGCAACGTTAGTATTTTTACTCCTCATTATGGTTTCGTTTTCATTACACAACGACCTTATGATCTCATCTTCTGATAACATCTCATTGATCATTAATCATTGTCATATGGGTTTGTTCCGACCAATATATCGTGGATGATCAAGCCACTGGTCAATGAACTGTTGACGCATAAGCTCCTCGAAGATAGCAATCGGAGAGGACAAAAGAACCTAAAAAGTACTCAAAAAGAAAGTTAGAATGATGTCGGGGTGAATCCCGATAAGCCACTTTAATGCTCAAGTTAGAATTTTGTGCGAGGAAGAAGTTTGAGGACTTGAAAAAATTAGGGTTGATGTTTGTGCATACCTGTGCTCATAGGCATGAGCAACCTTTTATAGGGTTGGTCTTCGAAATATTGGCATCCGTTTAGAAAATATTCTAAGATACTCATTCTAGTTTTAGAAAAATTTCAAGATATTCGTTTAAGAAATATTTTGAGATATTTCCTTCTTACTTTTGAAAGTCAAAATTTAAACTAAGTTTTTCAAAAAAATTAAAAATAACTTTTTGAAATCATTTTGAAAAGCTAAGTAATAGCTGATTTAAAAATATAAATTTTTAAAAATAAAAAAAATAATCTTAATCTATCAAACACAGTCCTAATTGCAAACAATTATTCAAACATAATATGTTGAAAATAGAGAAATGTACTACCAGTAAATCAAAGTTTCAACAATAAGGTCAATACACATCAAATGAAAAATAAAATAAAATCTACACTACAAGAAATCATAAAAATAACGACGAAATATTAGCGACGATTTTCATTTTCGTCGCTAATATAAGTATTAGCGATGAAATTTTATATTTCGTCGCTAACTTCAGTTTTTGTGACGAAATATTAATTTCGTAGCTAATAGTTAGCGACGAAATATCAAATTTCGTTGCTAACTTCAGTTTTTGCGACGAAATATTAATTTCGTAGCTAAGAGTTAGCGACGAAATTTGATATTTCGTCGCTAACTTCAGTTTTTTACGACGAAATATTAATTTCGTAGCTAACCGTTAGCGACGAAATATCAAATTTCGTCGCTAACTTTAATTTTTACGATGAAATTATATTTCACAGCTAACCATCCAATTTTCTAAAGTTTGCTCCAAGTTTTAGCGACGAAAGGGATTAATTCGTCGCTAATGACACGTTTTCGCGACGAAAAGTGATACTCGTTGCTAATGTTTAGCGACAAAGTTGGAAAATCGTCGCTAAGCTTCGATTAAACCCTACCCCGCCTCCCTTTTCTTCCTCCACATTCCTCGAGCCCCTTTTCTCCTGCGCCCCGCCCTTCTCCTCCGCCCGCCTCTTCCTGCCTTTCTCCTCTGCCTCTTCCTGCCTTTCTCCTCCGCCCACCTCTTCCTGCCTTCCTCCTCCGCCTCCACCCGCCTCTCCCTTGATCCTGACCACATTGGCGTGCTCCGAGAGATGGTGCATGATCTGGATCTCGCGCCACACGTCCTCGTAGTCCTCGCCGCAGAGAAGCTTGCGCTTAGGGATGGACTTGCACGCGTACTCCTTGCCATCATTCTTGTCAACGCACAGGTACGTGGTGCCGAACTGCCCCTGCCCTAGCTTCTTGCCGATGCGGTAATGATCCCGCAGATTGGCGGTCTTGTACGGGAGGACGGAGATGGACTTGGAGGAGCGATGGGGAGGAGGATTGACCGACGGCTTGCTCATCGGTGGTGGTACCGGTTGCAAAGTCCAAATCTTGGGGCCTGAAGGATGATTCCTACACAGAAAGATTATATTTTTACAGGGTTTGCATCAGCAAAATTCCATCTTAGTCAATTTTCGCCAGGAGCCCTGGCGATTGTGAGAAATTCCTAGAAGATTTTAAACCGTCCTCAGATAAATCAAAGAGAAACAGAAGAGACAAAGATGACCGGGAGAGAGCCAGGAAGGAAAGGGGAGGAAGGGACGAGGGAAGGGCAGAGTTGAAGGAGAGCGAAAGCTGAGTCAAGGAAAGAACAGAGAGACAGGGATCATCCTCGCTGCTCCAATTGGCGACAAGAACATGAAAACCTTCCATTTATTGCTTTTAAATGGTCTCTCTTTTTCCGCTTTCCTTCTTCCTTCAAAACCATAGAATGGAATGGATCAGGAAAAACTCTTACTTTAAGATGAAATAGAAAATAGGCAGAAAAATCCATAATCATATTCCAGTTCGTAAACTTAAACTCTTACTTTAAGATGCATATATGGAACAAGTGTTGTTATAATTATTATTGAAAATAAAGACTCTTGATTTTTCAAATGAGCAAGTAGGCTTAGTTTGTACTTGATTTTAATTTTGGTGAATATTTATGTAGAAATTTATTGATTATTAAGGGCTACTGGTTTGACTAATTCATATGAAAATTAGTTTGATTAAAAAATGTATGTTTTAGTTTGGTATGATTAATGTCCATAGGAATCACTTTTCTTTGTTATAATCTACTGCATAACTTTTCTTTGTTATAATCTACTGCATAAGTTTTATTTTAGTGTCTAGACTTAGCTGTCACATACATTACTTAAAATATTTCAATTATTAGTTCAGGAAACACCAATGTATCCTTTCTGGCTGATGAGTTTTTTGTTCTTCAGGAAACACCTATGTACATTTCCTGGCTACCATGATCGAACAATATTTACTGTGCATTGGTCAAGGTACCACCTTAAGTTTCTAGCAAGGATCAAATTTGCTAGCAATTGGGTGAGCCATTCTGGACATCTTTCATTGTTCTTCCTCGTATATTCTTCATTTCTTATCCTTTGTTCCAATATAGGTTAGCCATGGCTACAGACAAGACAAAATTGTGGGGATTGGAATGAACGAGAAAGAATTTGAGCGAAACCCGGTAGGCCATTAATTGGTGCATGGTTTGATTAATTGTCAACTTTAGTCCCTTGGTTGTCTTATCATACTTTTTACTATTTCAGCATCTTGATATTCCTACCAATTTGTTAATCAAATTAACATTTTATTATTCCATTGCAGACTTCAAACTTCCATTCATCGAGGAGCTTGTTTACCATAGTTCATGGAGTAGTGTTTGTATTGTGAAACTTTGTTTTTGTTGTGATGTGATAAACTTTGTGTTAAAGATTGTGTTAAACTTTGTGATGTGATAAACTTTGTATTAAACATTGTGTTAAACTTTGTAATATGATCAGCTTATGTGATAAACTTTGTATTAAACTTTGTGTTAGTTGTATGTGAATATGTTATTGAATGTTATTTTGTGATGTGTATGTATTAGGGTTTGTTGTGATGTGATGTATATGTATTATAGGATATAAGCGAAAAAGAGCCGAAAGTTTACTATTAGCGACGAAATCTAGTAATTTCGTCGCTAAGGTTAGCGACGAAATTACCACATTTCGTCGCTAACCTTCGAGATTCTTCGGTGCCTATTTCGAGGTGTTAGCGACGAATTTTGACAATTCGTCGCTAACGTTAGCGACGAATTGTGAAAATTCGTCGCTAACGTTAGCGACGAATTTTTTTAACATTCGTCGCTAACGTTAGCGACGAATTTTTTCGGGATTAGCGACGATTATTATTTCGTCGCTAATGTTAGCGACGAATTTTCAAAATTTCGTCGCTAACGCTAATTTGCGACAAGCTTATAGCAACAAAAATAGCGACGATATATTATCGTCGCTAAGATATGTTAGCGACGAAATTATTAGGTTAGCGACGAAAATATTTCGTCGCTAAATACCTGAATTCTTGTAGTGCTAGATTTATTGGGGAGGTGGCTGAGGATGACCCATGCTCCAAGATTTTGACCATTTGCCCTAAATCGACGGTCAAAGGTTGACCACTAAAAACTACACCAGGAATATGATTATCGGTGATAGTTAGAAAATCTCAAAAAATGATCGCGATAAAGGTTGTTACATATTTTCGGAATCAGATTTTTCTCTCATATCGACCGTTGTTGATCGTTGGCTAGTACTAAAGATAGTGATGTGACTCATGACTTTGAAAGTCATCCAGATGAGAGCTTGGTATGGATCACCAGTAGATGCAGAACTTCGACAAGGGCCGCTAGATTGATGTCAACCCCGCTCAACGTCATCTATCATGTACGTGTAGAATAATTTATTATTTTATAAAATTTTAAATTTTCAACTATGTCATGTACTTGTTATATCCTGTATTTGCTTGCTTGTGTAATAATAATTAGGTATAATTATTAGTTTATTTCCACTGTGCATATTTTTGAAATATATTAACACGCGCAATGCACTTGGACGTTCCCAACATTAACTTTATTTGTCATCTTTTTTAGGGTCTTTTCTAATTTATCAAGTCTTGACCTCAATATTTGATTTTTTTTCTCCAAATCATTAACTCTTGACATTTTATGATTTTCTTATATATTTCTTTTTCTAAACATATGTCTAATTTTCTTAGCATTCTTGTCAAGATTATTTTCTACCTTCCTATTCTTATGTAAGGTTGTTATATATAGCATGATATGAACTAAAATTATCCTTAGATTTTCTATGCCTTCTATTTTCATGATAATAAGCATTAAACTCATAAAATTTAGTCTAGCATGCTTTTTATCACAACACAAGGGAATTGAATAATTAAATGATACCTTAGGAGCTCTCCCTTGACTTGAACTCCCTTCTTTGTTGTTAGTTATATTCCTCTTCATTTGATATTGATTCTAATAATATCCTTTTTTATTGTACAAGAAAAACATTATGCTCCTTGCCCTTTCATATCATGGGTTCAACCCCTTTGACTTTTTCTTCTCTTTGTATAGCATTGTAGGTGTCTTCTTCTTGGTCAATCTAAGACACTTGCTCTTATAGTGTTCTTTTTCTCTACACTCAAAACAAATAATGTGACCTTTCTTTTTATGAATTGAGCTTACGTCACCTTCATAAACTTGTCTTTCAATACTTGTTGAGGTGGCACAATCTTTCTCCTCCTCGATTCCAGATGTTGAGGGTTCTTTTTGTTCCGGTGTTAATGGTCTCTCCCTCTCAATCCTTGAAGTGGATGCTTCTTCCATTTCATCCTTGGATGTTGAATACCACTTAACCTTTGAATATTAAAGTTCTTGAGCCAATGAGTCTCCCTCCTTAGACTCATCATCTTATGCCGGTAGAGTTGGATCTTCATGAATCTTATCAATTTGCTCCATAGCTCATTTGCATCCTTGTAATTTCCTAATTTACACAAAATATTATTAGGTACCAAATTAATCAAAATTTTGATTACCTTATCATTTATCTCAGATTTTTGGAGTTGCTCCTTAGTCCATTTCTTTTTCTTGAGGAGTCTTTCTTGGCCATTAATTGGATCTTAAAATTCCTCCATTAGGATGAACCATCTTCAATGTTCATCATGAAGAAATTATCAATCCTAGTTGTCCATTGAGCAAACCCTCCTAATCTGAAAGGAGGTGGAATTCAAGTATCGTATCCAAATCCATCCTTGAACTCCATTTGACTCCCTCAAAAAATGAAGTTTTATTTTCTACCTCTAGCTTTGTGCATCGACAGAGATTAATTCAATGAAGAGCGGACTCGCTCTGATACCACTTATTATGACCTTGCGAGCTAAAGGGGGTGAATAGTGTCGATCGCTTTTGTGTGCTCGCCTACAACTCATTAGTATGCAACAGAAACACAATAATACAAAATACAAGAAAACACAAGCGCAATACTAATCGATTTACTTGGTTCATCTCCTTCTAAGGCAGCTACATCTAAAGCCTAGTATTAGCTTACTATTCCCACTATCCTCTCTTTCTCGAATACTTTCTAGAAGCGCAGAAGCCTCTTACAAAATAATTTCACAACAAACACAAGCAATACAAGTATACAAATACAAATGAAAAGTGAAAACAACTATACATAATGATTATGGCTTTGTTTGTTTCTTTGTCACTTTGGATTGCCTCTTAATAGTAGGAAATGCAGCAACACTTCACTTCTAATCCCTTAAGAACCAACAACATCTTCTTCAAACAAAACCTGACTTATAACATTGTTGTTTAGGCTGATTTTTACCTATCAGTCTATTGGCCTTACTCATCAATCAATTGTCATATCAGATCTGACCGTTTAAACCTACAAAACATTTCTTTTTTACTCAACCAATCAATTGCACCAATCGATTGCTTTTTGCCAATTGATTGCAACAATTGGTTCTGAAGCATTCTGTTTGCTACGCAGTTCGAGAAATTGATTATTGTATTTACCAATCGATTGATGTGTTTACCAGTCGATTGATGAACCTCACCAATCGATTGATCACACAACAAATCTAAACTTTCAGGTTTAGGGTTTGTCTGGAAGCGGAAATCAATTGTTAACCCTAATTTCAACCTTTTTCGAGGTTGAATTTGCATCTTGTTTGGTATCTGATTGACCTTAACCTACTAGGACTTCCTCTACCAATATCCGATCATCCATGACCTACTGGGAGCACTTTATCGCAGCTTGCATCAGCGCACTGTGAATGTACTTTTCCGCACCCACGCGCTGTTGAAAAGCGCAACCGCAGCGTGCGCCTGTGCGCTGTGGAAAAGTGCATCCGCAGCGCGCGGGTGCGAGCTGCAGAAAAGAGCATCCGCAGCGCGCAGGCGCGCGCTGCGAAAAGTGCTTGACTTTCAATAGCTTGGAGTTATGCAGCATGCAAGGTGCGTTGCGGATAGACTTTTTGTACGCTGCGAAAAATCATATTTGTTGTAGTGATCCTTGACTTATTGGGACTTCATCAAATATTTGATCTTCCTTTACTTGTTTAGACTTCTCTCGTCGGTAAGTGTCCAATCAACCGTGATTCACTTAGATTTTCCATCTCGCCAAGTGTTCGATCCTCCATGATCCACTTGGACTTTCCATATCATGCTAAGTGTCCAATTATCCGTGATCCATTTTGGATTTCTTATCTTGCCAACTCTTGTTAGACTTCCGTTCATCAAGTATTTAATCAATCGTAACTTACTTGAATTTCTCATCATGTCAATTCCTTATTAGACTTTCCACTTCTAATCAAGTCTCCAGTCAACCTCGACCTACTTGACTCTTATTCAACCAATTAGAATATTGATCAAGTATCAAAACTTAACTCGAATCAAATCGAGCTTAGTCAACCTAGTCAACATTGACCTGAGATCGATTGCACCAAAAAATATAATGTATTCAAGTGTATTTTAAACAAAATTAGAAGATATTTCATCTAGTTAAAATTTGAGTAAATTATCCACTTAATATTTTTGGAATCCATAGATCCTGAAAATACCACCATATATATAATTTATATTTTTATATGATTAAAATATTTTATAGATTGATAAAATATTAAAACTTCAATAATAAAATATTTTAAAATATACAAAATGATTAATCTTTTTATTATATATTTGCTATGTCCATAAATACCTTCCTATTGTTGTTCGTGTGTGAGTTGATTCTACCCCCACTCATTCTTACTTGCTAATTAGAACACCTTCTCTTGCCTGCTGTTGACTTTGTAGTCGTTCTTTGACTTCGGGCGACACAAAAGTCAAATACTCAATTGGATGATAACCACTCGTTGACCAGGACAGTCTTCTCGTGGTTGGCATCGCGTGATCTTTCCTTCCTCTAAACCCTCGTCCACAAGCGAGATTTAGCTCTTGGAAAAGTTGGATCCGCCTTGGATTTCATATCTTTTTCTTCAAAAGGAGGGAAAATTATATTATTTCTGCCACTTACTTCAACTAAATTGAGAACAAAAAATTAGACTATAGCTTAAAATATATATATCATATCCGATTGTTCATTGTGA
The DNA here is from genome assembly GCF_044706935.1 of Curcuma longa. Taxonomy (NCBI): domain Eukaryota; kingdom Viridiplantae; phylum Streptophyta; class Magnoliopsida; order Zingiberales; family Zingiberaceae; genus Curcuma; species Curcuma longa. The sequence goes on along the minus strand of NC_133873.1, from coordinate 8,665,683 downwards.
ACTTATAATATAAAAATTTATCATAAATAAAAAATAAAATATTAAATATTAAAAATTTATTTGACTGCATCATTAAATAATTTTATAAATATTACTATATATATTTTATTGATGTAAAAATAAATATACATTAATATTATTAATATTTTATATAAAAAATAAATATAATAATTTTTATATTAAAATAAATATTTTAATAATTGATATATTGAATTTCAATTTATTGGCATATCACATGAAAATTTTTTAAGTTTCTTTCTATTAATTTTATAAAATCTACCTTAGTATTTTATTATATTAGGATGCGATCATAAATAAATAATAATTATTATAGTTGGCTTAATTTGATTTTCTAAAATATTTAATTCATCTTGAATGTATAAATTTAAAATATAGCATATACGATGAATTTAAAAAAAAATAAACCATCAATAAAAAGCTGACATATAAATTTAAATTTATCAATATTTGTAGTATTAGAATTAGCATTATTAAATGATATTAAAAATATTTTAAAAACTAATCTATAATTTTTAATAATTAAGCATAATAATTTAGAGATGTTGCAAGAAGTGTATGCTTCATCAAAAATTCAATATGCTAATAAATATTTTTAAATTATTCAAGAGTTATCGATCCAATGATAAGTCATACTCATATATGAATGAGTTTATTAATGATTATTTCAAATATCAAAATATAAAGATAATTTATTATTTAATTTATTAAATTATTTAATTAAATTTTTTTATTGTCTTATTAATTTTTTAATTGTACAAGTAAGTGTGATTTGGAGAACACATTTAGTAGATGAATTAAATGATCTTTGATAAAAATCTTGAAATATGCATTTAGATCTAAAATTAAAAAAAGATGTTCTACAAAAATAAATGATTCTCTTAATTTATTATTAAAATATTTAAATAAACTTATATTAGTACCTCTACTAATCGATAAAAATTAGACAATTATGTTTGAGAACGTTCGACTCCAAATTTCGTTGGGTGCTTCGTTTCAACACGTCACTTCAATAACTCATAACTACCGCCCAATTGAAATTTGTAGAAGGCATAGCAATACTTATATTTTGCCCTCAATCTATATATATATAAAAACAGAGTTGTCTGTCCAAAAATTTCCCGCCTAAACATTAATTATAGACATATTTAACTATATGGAAACAAACTTACACCCATCGAGGACCGCAAAAATCTTTCATACAATTAATATTTATCTATACGGAAACAATTTAAGGAACCTAATTTTTGGGGACCTAATATAGCTACACTCAACTCTTTAGTTTCAATCAAATCTTTTATTATGAAAATAATAAATTATATATGCAGTGAACCTAATTTAAGAAAGATGTCATGAATCTGTGTATTTTGCATACAATTAATATTTATCTATATAAAAATAATTAATCATATATGCAGTGAACCTAATTTAAGGAAGATGTCTTGAATCTCTGTATTTTGCATATTAATGATTTTTTACAACTCGAACGGACATACATTTTATTTTTAATTAAGTTATGAAAATGTAGCCTTAGTTAATGTATTTAAATAATTATGTATTACATATCAATTATTATTATTTTTTACCTGATATAGAAATATTTATCTTATGAATTATCATTATAATTGTTTTACACAAATAGTATGATTTTTTAATTCAATAAAGTATTTATTTTTCATTTTTGTCTGATTTAAATGATTTGAGTTATATCTAAAACTTATATATGGTAAAGATTACCATATTTGATTGTAAAATATCATTTAATGTTGCAAAGCTAATAAAATGTTATTAATAATTGAAATGACCTTAATTAAAGATTACCATATAAATTAAAAAATGAAGATTCATCGATATTATTCAATTTTGATATTTATGACATTGAAGAGATTTTGAAAATCGTGAAAAGATATGCTCTCTTTGATTGTTGATACTTTCCATACAATATTAATTAAAAATTCATCTTACAATATAAAAACATAGTTGTCTGTCCAAAAATTTCCCGCCTAAACATTAATTATAGACATATTTAACTATATGGAAACAAACTTACACCCATCGAGGACCGCAAAAATCTTTCATACAATTAATATTTATCTATACGGAAACAATTTAAGGAACCTAATTTTTGGGGACCTAATATAGCTACACTCAACTCTTTAGTTTCAATCAAATCTTTTATTATGAAAATAATAAATTATATATGCAGTGAACCTAATTTAAGAAAGATGTCATGAATCTGTGTATTTTGCATACAATTAATATTTATCTATATGAAAATAATTAATCATATATATAGTGAACCTAATTTAAGGAAGATGTCTTGAATCTCTGTATTTTGCATATTAATGATTTTTTACAACTCGAACGGACATACATTTTATTTTTAATTAAGTTATGAAAATGTAGCCTTAGTTAATGTATTTAAATAATTATGTATTACATATCAATTATTATTATTTTTTACCTGATATAGAAATATTTATCTTATGAATTATCATTATAATTGTTTTACACAAATAGTATGATTTTTTAATTCAATAAAGTATTTATTTTTCATTTTTGTCTGATTTAAATGATTTGAGTTATATCTAAAACTTATATATGGTAAAGATTACCATATTTGATTGTAAAATATCATTTAATGTTGCAAAGCTAATAAAATGTTATTAATAATTGAAATGACCTTAATTAAAGATTACCATATAAATTAAAAAATGAAGATTCATCGATATTATTCAATTTTGATATTTATGACATTGAAGAGATTTTGAAAATCGTGAAAAGATTAGTGCTCTCTTTGATTGTTGATACTTTCCATCTTTTACAATATTAATTAAAAATTCATCTTAGAATTTAAATGATATTGATATCGTTAGACTTAATTTGTGCAACACTCCATGATTTAAGTTACACAAATTAAATATTACCACCTTTGAAATACCACATATTCCAAAGTTTCAAGGTCCTGCCTTAAATTATATTTAATGTCATCAATAAAATTACCATCTTTTTCGATTTAAACTTTTCAAATTCCTCTTCAATACACTCTATAAATTAAGACTGTAATATCTTTACTCACTCACTTTAGATTGAAATAAAAAAATGGCTCCTCTGTTTAATCTTATCCGAGAGGTTAACCGTTCGAAAATGCAGTGGGCGTTGAAACTCCGATTAGTTCGTTGTTACGATCTACCTGCATATGGAAACAATGGAGATTTTAGCTTGGAGTGTGTCTTTCGTGATAAAGAGGTTGTATATATATTTTTTACGTATATATTTGATTATTGTTCAAAAATATAAATATTTACTCTTTCTAAATATTTATAGGGTGAACGCATACATGGAACAATAAAACGTCCGATCATGGAGAAAGTGAAACCCATTCTATTAGAAGGTCATGTATTTGCCATAAAAAATATCATTGTTGCAGAGAATCGAATGAAGTATAAGACAACAACAAACAAATACAAGATCAATTTTATTGCAAAAACTCATGTATGCGAAATTTTTGATGATACATTTCCATCGATGATGTATGAATTCAAGTCTTTTAGTGAACTGAAGGAGACAGATTCTGTTAATGAGAACATACTTTTTGGTAAGTTAATTTATTTTTTTATTTCATGATTAATTGATCGAACATTTTATCTTATAGCTTAAATTTTTTTTTGAGATGTCATTGACAAAATGGTTGCACGAGAATCGCCTCAAAGTAAAGAATTTGATGGCCGCCTTACAAAACTTCTTGATTTTATCTTAGAAGATTCGGAGTAAGTATTGTTTTATTATTCTTTTAATTTATGGAAAGACTTTGTCAATGACATTATGACATATTACATCTAATATTTTAATATTTTTTAATAATCAATTATTTTACTATTTTCAGGAACAATAAGATATCATATACTTTGTGAGGAGACTTTGTCAATGACATCATGACATACTTGGAAAAAATAGGTGAAGAACCGTTGTTATCGTTCTACAAATGTGTCGAGCAAAAAAAAATATTAATTAGTTGTTATCATTGTTATTTATATTTTAATTATTTATTCAAACGCACATACTTACTAATTTTAATTATTAATTATATAAAAAAATATCCCGTGCATTGCACGGGTGAAATACTAGTTTTGTTAAAATCCACATTCAGAGTAACTATTTTCTTACCTTTCCGATACATGATGAATCTCTTTCTATTAAAATTGGAGAATTGAAGTTGAAAGCAATCTAGATTTCTGAATTTAGAAACAAGAGTAGAGAAGATGAAGTGAAAATAACAAAATGAACTATTTATTTATAGAGTTTGGAGAATAACGAATACTAAATCATAAACATTAATAAAACAAAATAATCAAATAATCTCCACCGTTGAACCGATAATGGTTTCGATTTATTTAATCGGGTCAACAGATTTTTGACTCGGTTACGAATCAGGAACGACTTATGTGCTTGCACATCAACGTGTGTTAGCGGATGCCAACAAGGCCAACGTGATCCTTCCAACGATTAAATCAGCATTAGGTTGAGAAGGGATGCAAATGGAAGAAGAAAAATAGTAGTGTTGGCCCCTTTTACCATGACCTTTGTTGTTCTATTTATAGGGGTCATGCTCTCAAACTCTAACGGATTATCGTATCTCGAATCTGTTTCATGTGGGCTGGATCTGTTGGGCGGGAAGAGGAGCACGGTTCCCCTGTTATTAGGTTCAATTCCATTCGAGCTGAACTAACAAGAACAACTTAACTCTGGTAAAAAAAAAAAATCATCAAATTAGTGGCAATGCAAAACTTCAACAAGTGGACTTCACTCAACAACACACTTCTGCAATAATTAAAGATGAAATTTACCATCCTAACAATTCCACACGGTCAACTTCACAATCAGAAAATAAATCGAGAAACTACACACTCAACAACACACGCACCAAACAGAAAGAAGACACTGATCAGAAATTTAGCTTCCTTTCATTCTGCTTCCCACTCAAAATGTCGTCTTTCCTTCTCTGTTTTTGCATCCCTTAAGCAATTCACCGGGAAACCACCTCCTTCTTATGCTCTGCGACAAGCCTTGCAGTGTCCCTCCACCAGCAGATCTCCCTCTCCTTCTCTCTCAGCCTCCTCTCCGCGCACCGCAACGCCGACTCCAGCTCCGCAATCCTCTCCCGTTGCCTCGCCTCCAGCACTTCGTGGAGCCTCCGCTCGAGCTCGATCGCGCAAACCCCGCAGTCACTGCTGCTGCAGCTGGTTTGCTCGACCATTAACTCGCCGTCGACGCCTAATTCGCCAGAGCTGCCTGAGAAATTGTTGCCGCTGCCGTTGAATGAGGATTCCAGCTCTGAGATGCCTTCTTGTCGTCTGGCCTGGAGGAGTTGATTCAGTTTTATGGTCAGGTCGTGGGGTGAAACGCCAAAGTGTGCATAGTTTGCAGTGAGGTTTTCGCAAGCTTGCGGATGATTCTCAGGAAGCAACTGCAATCAAATTTTATTTAGTTCGCCATTTGTTCATACGTTTTGTTTTTTTTATGGAGTAAATGATCAAGAACACACCTCCATTGAGGCTTTGCCATCAAAGCTCCACTGCAAACGCTCTAACTGTTCTTGCAGCTCCACTTCCATCTCATCCATCTTCAGACACCTTCTAACTCTCCGATTCCTCTCGTACTCTTCTTCTTCCTCAACCTCTGCTCGTCGTAGTGCTTCATCTTCCGCTCTGATCGAGTTGAAGGATTCTTCATCGTCTTGCGAGATCTGACAATCACTTTTCTTCACGTTCGTCACAGAAGATGCGTGATTGCTGGACTCTGCGCTGTTGTTGGAAGAAAAATCTCTCCTTCGGAGCTCATCTTTAATGTCCTTGAGTAGAATCTCCATCTCTTGTCGCAGTTCCACCATCTTGTTCATCTCGGCGGCGCTCCTCGCGAGTAGGTAGAGGAGGCCTACTCCCATTCCCAGATTCAAGGAGCGATCGTCGTTGATTTTTCCTGTAAAAAATGGGACTGAATTATGATGATTTTTTTGTGCAAAAGATGGAATTTTTATGCTATTTTCGAGTTGAAAACGAAGGGGAGACCTGAGTTAACGGCAAGTTCCAGATGGCTTCCAACAGCCGTTTCCTGGATCGCCACTGCTTCTGTTGGTGCCACTCTCTTCTCCGTCTCCTTCTTGTTGCCAGCGTTGCGCCTTGGCAACCACACCCGGCAACCCACGACTTGCTCGTCGCCTGTTGGGCTAGCGTTTCGGGCCTGAGACAAGCGGAGGAGAGGAAGGAGCACCCGAGAGACCAAGCTCCGGGGAGAAAAAGCCTCTAAAGAAACAGTAGTGGTGGAGGAGGTGGGCGCCAACGAGGCCATCGTGATCCTTCCGATGATCAAATCAGCATTAGGGTTGCAATTGTGAAAAGAAAAGTGGTGTTGCCCCTTTACCATGACCTCTGGAGTTCTATTTATAGGGTCACACTCTCAAACTCTAACAGATTATCATATCTTGGGGTTGTTCTATGTGGGCCCGATCTGTTGGGCGGGAAGAGGAGCATGGTTCCCCTGTTATTAGGTTCAATTCCATTCGAGCTTAGCTAACAAGCACAACTTAACTTCGATTAAAAAAAAAACCAAGCATCAAATTAGTGGCAATGCAAAACTTCAACAAGTAGACTTCACTCAACAACACACACACCAAATAGAAAGAAGACACTGATTTAGAATTTAAGGTTCAGAATTCAAGATCTAGCTTCCCATTCATTCACTCACTCAAATTGTTTAAGTAATTCATTGAAACCTTAAGTAATTGACAAACCTCTGTCTTTACTTTCTATATATTACAAAGAAATTCAATCTCTGATTACTGTTTTGATCATAACATTTTCTTTTGTTGAAAATAGAATATTTAATGGCAGATATGATTTGGTAAGAAGTGGAAATAAAGAGTTAAGTCAATAGTCAATATAGATAGAGGTTAAAAGTCAAGATCTTGGATGGAGTTGAAAGAACCAACTTAGACCTCATTAGTTTAGTTTGAGAACTTCGGCTCCTCCATCCGTTGACTCAGCCATCCAGACTTAAAGGACATAGTCTGCTCGATTTCCTCATCGACTCGGTTACAACCTCTGACTTTCAATCACCCCGACTTCAAAGGATACACCTCCTTGAATTCCTTACCGACTTGGTCACCCCTACTCTAGAGGATAACAACCTACTTGACTCCCTCATCGACTCAGTCACCTTGACTCTAAAGAACACATCCTCCTTGACTACCCTATCAGCTCGGCCACCTTGACTCAAAAAGATACAAACTTCATAATTTCTTCAAAACTTAGTCATCCTACAAGTGTCTATGGACAATTACTGCAAATATTCCTGAAAATCGCTCTATAAAAAAACATAGGAACAATCACATGAGTGTCAGACTTGATCCCCTAGATGCTCTTCTACATACACGTGATATACAATGAATGGAGAAGCAATTAGTAACAATTATCGGATCTGGTCTCCCAGGATTGTGGACGTACAGATGCTTTTTTGGGCGACTATATAAATCCTGAAAAAAACACTCAAAAGGGGAGGTGATTATGTTTTCTTCTTATTCTTTCTCCATTATTTTGTTTTCACTTTTAGTTAAGCCCCTATCCTAACTTTTGTGTCGGAGTCACCACGTTGAGCTCCCTCGAGGTCCATCTTAATTCTCATTGGAGTATTGCATGTATCTTTGATGTCTTCTATCTCTCCAGGACCTTCAACATCATCATCTCCGCTATTCTATCTTGTTGATTTATCACACCGCAATCTCAATCAAAAATAGTAGAGAAATCTTTTATTTATAATAAAAAATTAAAAGTATAAATAACAACAATTTTAACATGGGCAAGAAGTTACAGCAATTAATAAGTTGGATCTTTCATCACATGCAAAAATATACACATTTATTGCTTATGAACGAAACATGACTCTCGTGCTCCTCCTACACATTAAATTCCCTTTCCATTCAAATTTTTGAGCCAAATCTCGCAATCAATTCAATTATAGCTAGCCAAATGATCAATTTGCACATTGCCTTCCTAGAGTTATCTAAATTACAGTTGCCCTTAACTTTGTAAAATTATTACATAGTTTGTCATTAACTATTATTTTTACATATATACCTTAGTTAATTATATATCAATTTTGGTCAATAATACATACATCAATTGAATAAGAATGCAATATAGGAAATTTGCGAGGTGAAAATAAAAACATCAATAAATATAGGGGCAAAGCGAAATTTTCACTGCATGGGAGGGGATTTTGATGTATTAATGTTCGTCCCTTCATAATTCGAGTCACAAGCAAAGCGTGAGGCATTGAATATCCCTGAGGAATCTTGAAAATTTAATAATATTTCCTCCAATAATTGGCCGGATCTCCCTCAATAACGATAGAATTTAATGAATTATCATTTGTGTTGGTGGAAAGGATTTTAACTTTTGGATTCGAGCGAAATTTAATGAAACGATATAAAGAGAGAGAGACAAAAACAAAAAAAAAAAAAACAAAAAAGGAAGGGCTCTGTAAAGAATACCGTTATAAAACTAATTGGATCCATGGGCTGCAGAATTGGATCGGATTGTACAATCGGGTCTAATCCTTGTTTGTATCCGTTACTGCTTCCGGTATCCGTAAAAATCTATAGAAAGGCATCGAGGTTGACAAAGAGTTTCTTGGTGGAAGAGACAAGCTTTGAGCCGGAAAAGCGATGAAGGTGGTGGTGTTTGTGGTTTGACGTGGCGGATCTTAAATGGTCCTAAGTGGCAACAAAGTAAATAAGCGGACCGATATGTTAGGTCAGAAAATCAATAGTCAACCTTAGATGTATCACCTCGACCCTCTCGGTCACTGGGTCTCTCTCGACCATTCCAATCTCGACCATCTCGGTCACTCGATCTCTCTTTCAACCATTTCAACCTCAATCATCTCGGTCACTCGGTCTCTCTCTCAATCAGTCTGATCTCGACCATCTCGGTCACTCAGTCTCCCTCTCGATCATTCCAACCTCAACTATCTCGGTCACTCGGTCTCTCTCTTGACTAATCCAACCTCAACCCTCTCAGTCACTCAGTCTCTCTCTCAGTCATTCCGACCTTGACCATCTCGGTCACTCAATTTCTCTCTCGGCCATTCCGACCTCGACCATCTCAGTCACCTGCTCTCTCTCTCTCTCTCGACCAGTCTGACCTCGACCATCTCAGTTACCCATTCTCTCTCTCGACCAGTTCGACTTCGATCATCTCGTTCTCTCGGTTTCACCTCAGTTATTATACCTTTCTCGGCCTACCGGTCATCCCGACCCTAGAAGATGCTAAAATCTCTCAAGCGTGCAAGCCCTGCTAGAGGATCAGTATGGTTACGAGATTGTCAGACTTGGTCCCCTAGATCCCCTCATGTTTGCACATACGACAAAAAGACAAGAATAATCAGCATTGTCGAGCCACAGAGCGGTTACAAGTTTGACAAATTTGATCTCCCATATGCCTCATGCCGGGCCGCCTGTCAACAATCGTTAGAACTAGTCCCCTCAATCCCGATAGAGGTTTGCCCCTAGGCCGATGTGGATATTCCTTCTTGTAAGTATATAATCCTTCCCACAGGTCTGAAAATGCCTCTCCTTGGAACTTCATGCACTTCTCATTTTTCCTCTACTGATTTGAGCGTCGGAATGGCTTGCCGGGAATCTCCGACACCTTGTTAATCCATTTGTTCAGTTTTTCTTCAGATCTCTTCGCTGGTGGGAGCAGCGATGCGGGAGGTCGTAATTTGCTGACTGGTACTGGCTTGACCGTCCATGGCATCTGGCCGGAACATAGGTGATGGCAAGGAGCAAGTTTTGAGAGCGAATTACCCATATGGAATTATGTTGTCGTCGGTCGGAGTAATGCTATCGGGCTTGATGTTGTCATCCATTGCCTTGAACTACCTATATCGAATCGTCACCTCAGAGCGAAAACAATTAGAGATTGTCGTAATCTGCCAATCGAGTAAGACATGACCCAGGGATGCCGAGTTTGCCTTCTTAGTGTGTGTAATTGGGCATGATCCGATTTGTCACCGCCTCTTACTTCAAGCAAGTTACTTGGTTGGGCATAGGTTATAGCACAAGTCTAACTCAATTGTGTGTAGGCTAATATAAACCTACGTTTGCTTATTTAAGTTGAGCTCAACATAAATTTGTGTCGAGCTCAACTCATCCCAAGATCGAGTCATGTTTGACCTAGCCCACAAGCCAAGCAGCCTTGCTCGACTTTACCCGCAGACCAGTAGACTTGATACGATATAACAACAACAATTAAGATTTTATCGCACTAAGTGAGGTCATTATATTAATCCTTAATTTTGCGACATCACAAACAGTATTTAAGAGAAGTTACAAACTAGAACAAGGCAACCTAGAAACAGCTGCAAATCATACCACAACGAGGAAAGTTGCACCACCATCCACAAACAGAAAATCAAAGTAAAAGAAAGAAACTACTGCAGCATCAGCTGAACCGTAGCCAACAGCCGATTATATTCTACACACCACAAGTTTGTCTCAGAACGTTGCCTTTATTTTGCTCCAATCCCAAGTTTCCTAAACTGCCATCCTCGTCTCCATAAGATTTCCACAGCGCAATGACCTGTGAATTTGATATATTTAAAAAATGACTATGATATCGATCGATCGATCGAAGTCACTGTGTTTGAGTAATGTTGTTGATACCTCTGCAACTTACTCTAGACAGCAAGCATAATGGTGGATGGCGCATGCAGTTGCATGCCATGCCCGACGAGCGAGCTTAATTTTGAACTTGCATATGCTGAATTCTCCCCGAGATCGCACTTGCAAGTGCTGCCTTGAAATTTGGATCCTTGGTCAGTGACGAGGCCATCTTCTCGACTACAACCCTTCGGAATTCACCTGACTCGGTGTCCTTATCATGAACGTTTGAGTATAGTCCTTGGCGTGTGAGATCGAGAGTAATCGTCGAGTCTGAAGAGGTGGGAGATAGAAAATGGGGATGCGATGCGTTCGCATGCATTGAAGGCCGGCCATGGTTGTGCTCGCCTTCGTAAGTAGCTACTAATATCGTCTTGTCCTCTGCACTCCTTTGCACCTGGCAGAAACAAAGATGACCAAGAACGGTAAGCCTGTCACTTTACCTTATAAATTATTGCTTTATAGTCGCTAGTACCTTCTTCTTTACGGGACAAGAAGGGGCATAAGAGCATCTAAAGTAAGCTCTCGGAGATGGATTATCTTTAGTGACCTTCTGGCCATATTTCCTCCACTGGTAACCATCTCTCACCATCTGAAAGAAAAGAAAACAGAACATGAGGTAACTGTCCGAAGACTTTTCTTAATCGAAATTACTCACGAGACTTGAATCGGATGCATCAACTGTCGTATAAGTCGTGCGGGCATTGGGCTTGCCATCTTCTCTGAATCTTTTGCATGAATGCCCCCATAAAGGAATTGTGTTCATTTCAGTGCTTTCCATCTTCCTCTTTCTTGCCATCGAAAAGGAGCTTTCAGCTAGAGGCAAACTCGTGAGGTCCATTAACTGACCATGGCCAGCTGCACATGTCGTGTGTATCTCTTCGATTATCTTGATTAGCCTCTTCTTCTCCTCGTTCAATTCATTCAACTTGGTTTTCAAACCCCCAGTCTAAGTCCAGCAATATAACAAACAGTTAGCGATTGCTCAAAAGATCAAGTTGCAAAGGTGCAGGTGCATACTTTTCCATGTGAACTGTTATGCAAGAAGAAGGAGAAGAAGAGCTATATATAAACATGCAGATAAATACTCACAGAAATGAAATCAGTGGACCGTCCAATGTTGAGATCGAGATTAAGTGAGGATGGATGGGTCCATTCTCGATCCATCGAAGAGAGCAAATTAAACTAATAGATGGTTTAGGGTTTAGGGACAATGAAGCCCTTTTATAGACTTGCATTGCTCTCGTCTTGTCATGGCTGTCAAAGAGGTAGGAAGGGTTTAGTTTTCAGTGGAAATTGGAAGGAAAGTGTCTTGATGGTTTGTTGTTCGCAAAAGTTGCTTTCCCCAATTCAAGTTTCCCATCCAGATTCATACGTCTCTTCTGATTAATTCTTCAAGGAAGTCAAAAATTTCTGCTTGACTTAGAAGCCCAGTCCTATTTTAGTTGTCTCATCTATACGTATACTGTTCCTCATGCAATTGAATGGCAATTGCACGTATGACTCGACTCCAGTCACCTTTTTAAAAGGAAGTCAAGCAAGTCTTGTAGTTTATTCATGGGTAAAAAATCAATTAAAAGAACATCTATTTTTATTGAAATATAATTATTAAAAGAATATTTTTTTTATTAATCATCAAAACAGTATTTCATCTCTCTTTTTCATTACCTGAATTGCCCTCTTTATAGTAACTACAATTCGTAATTACTTATATTATCATCGACCATCTATGTGCATGTTGTAGCATATATTAACCGTGGCTATAATATTATAACAATTTCGATTCATAACTACTACGATAAGATCCTATTTAGCTTAAGTAAATACGGATTGACATCATATTCTAATAGTAATGAATCATAGATGTTATAATTTATAGTAATTATAACTCATAACTGCATGCTACAATAAATGTGCACATGAGATCCTGTTCAACTTTAGTATCAATTACATATTGTAACAATTATTTCAGTAAAGATGGAATTTGTTATATATCTATTTTTAGCGGCCTCACACGGTCATCTCCAGAATCATCTGTGAGGAGGTAAATCGAGAAATTATAGTTGGCTACGATGGAGAAGACATTGCTTTGGTTTCGTTGAGATTCGACTCTTGTCTACTTCAGTAAGTCTGTTAGTATCATAACCAACTCAACTATGCTCCGGGGGTTACATATTGTAACAACCACAATAATATATGCATAGGTGCTAGTTAATATATAGAATATTATAATAGTTGTTAATCAGAGTTGTTATAATTTTTATGCATTTGGACTTGTCGGATAAGGAGGAGTAATTCGAATATTAAAAATGGAGATAATTTTGCCCTTCATTCCCTTAACGATTGACAATGTAGGATTTTCATTATTTATGACTAGGAAATTTTAATTTCTTCCTTACACGTTTTAATTTCTTTTTATTTAAAAACACTCTTTAGCATTTTGAATCTCTTCAGAAATTACATTATTTTTTCTTTGTTGAATAATTCAATAACTTTACTTTTCTAGGAAGGAATCCCAAAGTCATAAATGATATGGTGCATGAAAGTCTCCTGAATAATTCAATCAGTTTATATTTTTGAGCATAGAAATCATTTTATCTTGAATTTTAATTTGATCCTTCTTTATTTGTATGATATATCAAACCAGTTTAGTTTAATTACACACAATAAACTCTTTTTTTTATAATTCAAATATTCAAAATTTTCTCATCTAATTTTAAAGATTAATAATATTTCTTGCATAATTTTTGCACACTCTTAATAAAAAGTGAAATCCGCTACTACTCCAACGGTCCCACACGTCGGCCCTCACGACCATCTGTGAAGAGATAAATTAAGAAGTTGCAGAACCACTTCTACAACTGATCATAACAACTCTGCTCCGTCGTAATCAACTCAACTATACCTAAACTCAGAATTATATAAAAAAGGACTCATTGCATAGTCTTCTCATAGCACATTATTTTTTAGTTATTTACTTAATTGAAGTACATGCTTCGTGGAGGGAAGCAATTCAAGAGACTAGAAGTCTAAGTCTATGCAATAATATATATAGTCGTTGTTTTTTAATTTTTTGCATCCCTAAAAAATATTTTATATATAAATTTTCTAAAACATTAATTGACAATAATATTTAAAGGATATATGCGGATTAATGTGTATCTTTTCTCTCTTGATGACTAACAAGAACTCATGAAGAAATTTATTTTTAACAACTTTAGTAATTTTTTATATTTCATAATTATTGAAGTTTTAGAAGGTTTTGTTAATCATAAATTATATAAAATTTAAAAAAAAATCTACGTTAATCTAGATTCGCTCAAATTTAATCAATTGATTTTTTTTATTTTAATTATAGTTGTAATTTTAATCTGATTTATAAAGGTAAAAGGGTGTCATACATGTACGGTTCATTCTTATTTCAGTAAATTTATAAAGGGCACACTTTAAATTTGAAAATGCTCAAAATACACATCGAAGTTTAATTTTTCTCTAAAAGTACACATGATTCCTGTTTTACCCCTCTGACTCTTACTAACTTTTTTTTTCTCTTTCCTCTCATATTTATACGCAACATTTAATATTTTTTTTTCTCCTTTGAATATGCAACATCATTCTCTTTTTTTTTCTTTTTCTTTTTCTTTTTAAATAAATTTTAATTTAAACTTTAATAGATATAGATGATGCTCTAAATTTATTTATTTTTATTTTTATTTTATTTTTAAAACTTTAATAAAAATAATAAAACATTAAAAATATTTTTTATTTTAAATATCTTTTATTTTTAATATTTGATTATAAAAAATAAAATAAAATTAATAAAGCTAATTTTATTAATAAAAATAATAAAAAATTACTTTGATGATAATCTTCAGAAATCAACATCACAACTTAAATAATAATATCATTATGGTGCTAGTCTTCAGCTAGTTTCTGAAGACTAGCACCATAGTATCATAAAAGCTTTAAATCATTTTAAGTACTCTAAGGAGGACTTTAAAATAGTAAATAAGAATTTATTTGGATTCAAGCCAAATAAATTCATAGTAGTTAGAATGAATCCAATTGCAGCTCTCTAAGTCCATCAATGAATTTTGATTAAAATCCATTGATGGACCTTAAGACTCAGATTTCTGAAAACTTACAATGAGATGGAAGAAGTAAGTGTATAGAAGGGATATATGATGAGAAATCCTGATCATGAGTCTCCTATACGAAATTATAAGCCTGTGTCAATTAGCACAAAGTCTAAAACTTTTTAAATCTTTTGAGCAATGTTGAGAATCCTTACATAATAATGGAGGCACTATAGAAACTTACATGAGTTAGAGTTAGCATGATCAGATCTCTCTAGATCCATCAATAAGTTTTGACCGAAACTCATTGATGGACCTAGACAACTTGGATTTCTAAAATTTTGAAATGAGATGAAAGTGTAGAATGTGTAGAAGGTAAATATGGTGAGAAATCTTGATTCTGAGTCTCCTACACCAAGTTATAGGCCCGTATTAATTATCACAAAGTCTAAAACTTTCTAAACCTTTTGAGCAATATTGGGAATCATTTACAAAGATAATGAAGGGTACCCTTGGACTCCAGGGCATAACATCAACCTATAGGAGTTAGAATGAGTCCTATCAGAGTTCTCTAAGTCCATCAATGAGTTTTAATCAAAATTCATTATTAGGCCCAAAAGACATAGATTTCTAAATTTTACAATGAGATGGAAAATGTGAGTGTATAAAAGGTATATATAGTGTTCAATCTTAATCCTAATACACTTCTGCAAAAAGGTGAAATCCGCCACCTCAGCGGCCCCACACGGTCGGCCCCAGGACTATCTGTGAAGAGGTAAATCGAGAAACTGCAATTGGTCACGACGGAGGAAGGTATTGCTCGGCTTCACTGAGATTCGAACCCTTGCCCTCTTCTGTAAATCTGCTCCGTCGTAACCAACTCAGCTATGCCCCGGAGGCCTGTTATGATCGCATGCCAATTGACATAGACTATGGTGCTAGTTTTCGAAGACCAACACGATAATAATACCAACCAACACCACAGTGTTAGTTCTGATCATACACTGTGGTGCTGGTTTCTGAAGACCAACACCACTGTAGTGTTGATCTTCAGAAACCAATACAATAGTGCTCTAAAAATTTTAAATTATTTGGAACACTATTGAGAGGGTTTTAAAATAATAAAAGAGAGATTATTTGAACTCAAGTTCACTTAATCAATCCACAGGAGTTGAAATGAGTTCGATTAGAGCACTTTAAGTTCATCGCGTGAGTTTTAACTGAAACCCATTGATGGACCTAGACAACTTGGACTTCTAAAAAGTTAACATGTAATGGAAGAGGGGAATACAACGAAGTTATGTATGGTGTCCTATCCTAGTTCTGACATTTCTATAATAAGTTATGTATATGTGTCAATTATCTCAAAGTTTGAAACTTTAAAAACCTTCTAATCACTATTGTTATCGACTTTAAATTGATATCTTTGGGCATAGACTTCGGGGGACTTCAAAAAATTGTAGCACTTAGATGGATTCAATTGGAGTTCTCTAGGTCTATCAATGGATTTTAATCAAAATCTATTGATAGACCTAGAAGTTTTGGATTTATAAAAATTTATCATGAAATAGAAGAGAGTAGCATAGTGAATGTATTATTGGATTATAATTAAAGTCCCATATTGAAAATGCATGGAGAAGATCATGGGGTTATACGATGGAAGATATCTCCATTGGTATGAGGCCTTTTGGGTTGAGCTCAAAAATAAAATCATGAGGGCTTAGACCCAAAGTGGACAATATTGATTCATGGTCTATGTGGAGTCATATGGGAATTCTTGGACCACGGAGATAATAGTAGGGAGCTCCTAGTAAAATCTATAATAAGCTCTCAAGGAGGAAATACATGGAAAATATCATGGATTTATAAGATGGAAGATATCTCCATTGGCATGAGACCTTTTGGGTTGAGCTCAAAAATAAAACCATGAGGGTTTAGGCAAAAGTAGACAAAAGTGGATAGTATCATACCATTGTAGAGATATATTGATTTCATTAGTACTAATATGTATTTATGGTGTATGTAGATATTTGAACAAGCTTCAATTTGACTTCAAAACACCCCATTTTGATAAGAATGTCAGAACCAGACATGGATACTATATATACCTCCTACACTCACATCTTTCATCTCATGGTAAAATTTTAAAAATATAAATATCCTAGGTCCATCAATGGGTTTCAACCAAAATTCATTGTGAACCTAGATAGCTTTGATAGGATTTATTCCAACTGTTGTAGGTTTCTACAGTGCCTGAGAGTTCAAGGATACCCTTCGTTATCATCGTAAAGGATTTTCAGCATTGCTCAAAAGAATTAGAAAGTTTCAAACTTTGTCAATTGACATGGGACTATAACTTCATGTAGAAGACTCAAGATCTCTCACCATATTTACCTTCTACACACTCCACACTTCTATCTCATTGCAAAATTTTAAAAATCCAATGATTTTTGATAAAATCTATTGATGGATCTAGAGAACTCTGATCGAACTCATTCCAACTCCTGTACAGTTATTAGGTGATCCTGAGTCCAAATAATCTCTTTTACTATTTTAAAGCTCTTCCAACAGTTCTCAAAATAATTTGAAACTTTCAAAATACTGTAGTGCTAATTTTTGAAGACCATCACTATAGTGGTGTTGGTCTTCAAAAATCAACACCATAGTGGACTAACACCACAATGTGTGATCAGAATTAACAATGTGGTGCTGATTTTTAAAGACTAGCACCACTATAGTGCTGGTCTTTGAAAATTAGCACCACAGTCTGTGCTAGTTGGCATACGATTATAACTTCACTTGTATTAAGATCAGAATTTGACACCATATATACCTTCTACACACTTACCTATTCCATCTCATTATAAAATTTCAAAAATCAATGTCGTTTAGGTCCATCAATAGGGTTTGATCAAAATTCATTGATGGACTTAGGAAGCTCTGATCGAGCTCATTCCAACTCCTGTAGATTTTTGCAGTGCCCTAGAGTCTAAGGGTTCCCTTTGTTATCATTGTAAAGGATTTCCAATATTGTTCAAAAAGTTTAGAAAGTTTCAAACTTTGTGCCAATTGGTACAGGTCTATAACTTTGTATAGGAGAGTCATGACCAAAATTTCTCATCATATTTATCTTTTACACAATCCACACTTCTATCTCATTGTAAAATTTTAGAAATCCATGTCGTCTAAGTTCATCAATGGATTTTGATCAAAATCCATTGATGGACCTAGAGAGCTTCGATCAAACTCATTCCAACTCCTATAGGTTTATTAGATGATCCTGAGTCCAAATAAGTTCTCGTTTACTATTTTAAAGCCCTCCTAATAGTGCTCAAAATAATTTTAAACTTTTAGAATACTGTAGTACTAGTCTTATAAAATCAACACCATAACGATGTTAATATTTAAATTATGATGTTGGTTTCTGAAGACAAGCACTAAAGTAATTTTTTATTAATAAAATCAATTTTATTAATTTTATTTTTTATAGTTAGATATTAAGAATAGAAGATATAAAAAATAGAAAAAATATTTTTAATATTTTATTAATTTTCATTTATATTTATATTAAAAATTTAAAATTAAAATTAAATAAATTTAGAGGATTATTTGATTATAGTTTAAATTAAAATTTAATTTAATTTGAGAAGAAAGAGAAGGGATGAATGGTGTTGCATGTAAAAGAGAGAGGAAAGAAAATATATTAAATGTTGCATGCAAATGAGAGAGGAAAAAGAATGAAAAAGTCAGCAAGTGCCAGAGGGGTAAAAGGGAAATCTGATACATCTTTTAGGAAAAATAAAACTTTGGTATACCTTTTAAGTATTCTGAAACTTGAAATGCACCCTTTGGGAATTTACCATTCTTTTTTCAATATTTATTTTAATTGATATTAAAATAATTTTAATTATTTTTAACTAAAATTTTATATTTTTTAACAGGATAATAAATATAAGTGCATTCATTTATTTTTTAAAAAAGAAAATTTATGTTAATACAAAATAATAATTTATTGAACCACATAGGTAGATTTTCATAATACTCAAAATGTATATCCAACTTTCATATTTATCAAAACGTATAGTTATTTCCAATTATATCTCTTGCTTTATGAGAAGTCACGTTTATCAATCAATTGTTAAACTTATTATGTTAGATTTATAACCATCAGTTGACTACTATATAATAGTTGAATTCACTAGTCGATTCTTAAATTTACTATGCTCAATTTGTGATTAGCAGTAGAGTGCCAATAATTCATCAATCGACTACTGAACTTTATGTGTTCTCATTATATGATAAGACTATTACACAACTTTTAAAATATCTCAAAGTTGTGTCAATTTTAAAAACTCATAGCTCTCCATCTATACTATAAAATATATGTCTAAGGGTATGATTATACTCAGGATGATGCAAGGAATGTATTGAACTTTCTTTAAAGTGTTTTTGAGGTCTATAAGATCATAAGCGAATTTTGACCAAAATTTACTGATGGCATTAGGAGCATGAGAATCACTTTACACTAAGGTCATTACACTCTTGAGAGTTGCTTGAGTGTAATCATGCTCTAAGACCTAATTCACAATCTAAATTAAGAAATATAGATTTTTAAAATCTTCACAACCTTAACAATTTGTCATAATTAAACTTATTAAGGGCATAAGCTTGTTATACTTATTCATCAACACCACCAAAGAGTTTCTAGGACTTTTCTGGTTCAAACCATATTAAGATTTTAAAAATTTGAATATTATAGAGTCATTAGCGAGTTTTGACTGAAACTAACTTATGACCTTAAGAACATTTGAATCACTTTAAACTAAGATCATTACACTCCTACTCTTGAGTGTAATTGACTACCCTAAAATGGATGTATCACGATTAGGGTTGCAAATTGATTTAAATTTATCGAAAACCTATGAAGAATACAAACAAACGAAGTATAGGGGCCTCGAGTCATATTTTTCCAAGGGCTAATAGAAAATTACGTAAATTGAGCTTTCGTGTTATTCTTTTTGGGATTTTCTATGAAAATGGGAGTTTTTATGTTTTTCAAATGAAATGTAAATTCAAATTAGCAAGCAAATGAAGGAAATGCAATGGTTTAATGAAATGCACTTTAACTCAAATTACCTCCTAATCCCGAAATGCAAAAATAAAATAAAACTATCAAAAACCCTAAAAGCTATTAGTAACCTAAACTTAAATGCAAACAAAAATCACAATCTATGGATGCAAGCAAGAAAACAAACCAAATGAAATACATTGAAGCTAGATAGCTAAATCCTAAAATGCATTGAAAACTCTTAACCTAAGCTAACTCACTCTGATACATTCGAATTCAGATTGGCATGGAATAGTGCCAAATCCAATGTTATCAGAAACTGAACTAAGACCATTAACACGAAATTGAAGCTAATAGCATGAGATTAAATCTAAAAACAACTAAACTAGCATTAGGAATTGACCAAACTCAAACAACCAGCGATTGTTAGCTAAAAATGCAGTAAAAAGCTAGACAACAGATTGAAATATTCAATATCAGCTGAACAAAAATAGTAAACTTCCAGCCTTCCCCTTTTTCGTTTCTTCTCCTCAACTTGGTGTCAATCAAGCTGGTGAATCCACAATGTGGCTCCAATAATCCCTCTGGAGTCCTCAACGTGATCTCTGGTGTGGTTTACTCGCTGCCCGACCTCTGAAAATGCCGAAGAAACCCTCTCTTGCGCTTATAGTGGTCTGCACGGAGCGATTTGAAGCTGCAAAACTGGATTCCTTATCTTCTCTTGATTCCGATCGATTTGCTGATGGTATAGGAGCTAGCCACGAACCTCAGAGAACCCCTCAAAGGCTCGCGGCTTCAGATTGAGCCGTGGATGGCCGAAACACGAGAAAATAGGGAAGTTACCGCCGATGAGATGAAACCCTCACCGTCGTGCCTCCTTCAACTGCCGGAATATACCCAATCGACTGATTTTGGACTCCTCAGGGAATAAGGATTGCAATGGAATTGGTTTGGGAGGAAGGGACTGGCCGTGTGCGTACATCAATGGGCAGGAGAAGTGTCGTGGGAACGAAGGTGAACAGTGGCTTCACTTCCTATGTTTTGGCTTTATATACCGTCGATTAATCAACTAATTTGGACCGTCCAATCTTGATCCGATGGAAGAGCTTTGATCTTGGGTTTAGGGCAGCCTAGGGTTTGTGAAAAAAATGATAAATCTTGATCAAGCTTGAGTTAGGTCATGTCCTCCATGTGGCTTGATGAATTTGAGTGAACTTGGCTTGATTCGATCACGATTGAGCTCTATCTTGGTCCAATTTGAGCCCTACAAATAATTAACATTAATTAGTATAAAATTCACCATTAAATCATGAAAATTATAATCAAGCCTCAGATTATGCAATATAAAACAAATATAATTAAATCAATTCGTTAAACAATTTATTTTCGTATAAAAAGCTAAAAATAAATCGATTAAAATGCATACAAACCCTAACTCATCAAATTCCCCCATACTTACCCTTGAGCGTCTCGCTCAAGTCAACAAAATAAACTAGGATTGTATCCCCACCTAGATCATTCTTAATCATGATTAAAAATAATTAAAAGAGAATTATCTAAGTTGTAGAGTCTCAAAAGCTTAAACCCATGGACTAGACTCTTGTATTCGGTTAACCACATAGTAAGTTTCACCTTTCATGATTAATTGAGATAAATGCATCACACTTAGTCTCACAAGGTTGTTTTCGATAGATAAATCAGTGGCTCTCACTCTAATTCTAATTCATGATCAAAGTAAAGTAGGACTCACTCAAGCAACTTAAGTTTCATGCACTTCCATAGGCTTGCTTGCTTTCTACTCTCCACTACCATTCTTGATTTGGAATCCACACCTATTAAGGATTATTGAAGATATATAAGAATTCATGAACTGATATCAATGAAATGAAAAATTGTAGAAAGAAAATTTCAAGAAAAGTGCTTTAAGGAAATTCAAGTGTAGTGGTAGATATGGATACAATTAAATGCTAATCAATGATTTCTTGCCCTCTTTTCTAATTTCTTTATTTTGTATCATATTTGTTTCTGTTTGTTCTTCAAATCCATGAAACCATTCGGGTCTAAGCTCCTTCAATTTCTCTTCTTGATACATGCTTCTCATCCTCCCTTTATTTTATTTCAATGTTGTCATATATGTGCCATCTTTTGTTTTCCCTTTGAAACAGTTAGAATATTTAGGGATAAATATTCTTATTTTCTTTATAGAATAATTTTTTCCTAGAATAGGTCCCTATACTCATGTATAAATAGGGACCTATATCTTGTAATATCCTAAGAGATTTCATAATATTTTACATGGTATCAGAGCCAGAGGATTTAGGTTTATCCGCCTAACCCTAATTCTTTCTCCTCTCTCTCTGTTCGCCGCCACCTCCCGCGTCTCGACCACGCGCGCGTCTCTTCCTCCCAGCTTGTCTTTCCAGCAAGCGATGTGTCGTCTCCTCCGTCAGCAGCAACGCGCCGTCTCCTCCGTCAGCAGCGACGCGTCGTCTCCACCGCCTCCTCCGGCCGTGCTCTCCGTTGCACGTGAAACCAACAGTGTTTTTTCTCCGTCTGTTCGTTTGGACCCGTCACTAGGGTTTCCGTCTCCTTCGCGTCGAGGAAGACGCACGTGGCTTCCTGTGCTAGGGCTTGGGATCATGAGAAGGAGCACATCTCCTGGTGCAGCGACGACATCGCCTTCTGCTCTTCGCTGTCCCTTAATCTGCTGCTCTCCCCCTTCTTGTGGGTAGTGTGAAGGCAAACAGAACAACAAACAGAAAAAAAAACACAAACAAAACAGCAGCCAACCTAACAGCACCCAATAAACAACAAACATCAAACAGCACTTTGAACCAACCAAATTGAGGAGTTTCGCGTTCTCAACTCTTCATGGCTACTTCCAGCAATCCGAAGTCGGATATCTCAATTTTTACCAACCACATCACTGCACCACTCTCTTCCGAGCTACTGGATGGTAAGAATTATTCCTCTTGGAGCTCTCACATTGAACTTTGGCTTGTTGGACAGGGTTATGAGACACATCTCACACAAACCGAAGAGGATATTCAAGTTGTCGATCGTCCTTTGTGGAAAAAGGTTGATGCTCAATTATGTTGTATTATCCGAGCCACCATCCATCCATCTCTTAGGGATGTCTTCCGCACTCACAAGACCTGCAAAGCTGTTTGGACACAGGCTCAACAACTCTTTACAAACACTTCTCGGCGACTCTATCAAGTTTGTGAAGATCTCATGACTATTCTCAGTGCACATCAGATTAAGGATTCTATGTCAACTTATCTGGGTTCGGTCTCTCGCCTTCTGTGTGACTTCAATGAATTGCTCCCACCTGCGGCCACTCCTATTGAAGAGCTTGAAAATCGGAAGAAATTTTTTATGTCTTTAGCTCTATTTGGTCTGCCCAAAGAATATTCTCATGTTCGTGATCAAATCCTGGGCAACCCCACAGAAGCTACCATGGACAGTACCTGGGCGACTCTCCTTCGTGTCCCTGCCAAAGTCTTGACAGTACCTCCTGCCATTTCTATTGACTCATCGGCTTTGGTTTCTCGGAACAACAGACCTCCACCTCGTAAGGGTGGCAAAGGACGTCCTTGGTGTGATCATTGCCACCGACCAGGACACACAATTGATAAATGTTGGAGTCTACATGGTCGACCACCCCGTGCTGCACAGATCGTCCAGAGTTCTGTTGCTCCTTCAGCTTCCACTTCACAGTTGCCACCAGATCCGACCCCACCGCCCTCCTATGACGCCTTTCTGAAATGGTATGAGGATCGAAAGACTTCTGATTCCCCTGCTGCCGTTGCACTCACTGGTAATTCCTTTGCTGGTATATCTCACTCTTCGAGTCCTTGGATTCTTGATTCCGGGGCCACCGATCATATCACTGGTAATAAATCTCTTTTTTCTTCTCTCTCTACTTCTGGTTATTTACCTTTTGTCACCATGGCAAATGGTTCTCAAACTCAGTCCCAGGGTATTGGTATTGTTCATCCTTCTCGGTCTCTTTCTATCCATAATGTTCTTTATGTTCCCGGTGCTCCTTTTAATTTATTGTCGATTAGTCAGCTTACTCGGTCTCTTGATTGTGTCATCTCGTTTACTAAATCTTCTGTTTCCTTACAGGACCGGAGTACGGGGAGGATGATTGGCTTCGGATGTGAGTCTCATGGCCTATATCGACTTCAACAGTCCTCTCTTATTGGTTCGGCGACGGCATCTCCTCTTCTTATTCATGCTCAATTGGGACATCCTAGTCTTGATAAGTTAAAACAATTGCATCCTGGTCTTTCTCACTTAGAATCTCTGTCTTGTGAGTCATGTCAATTAGGAAAGCATATTCGTAGTTCTTTTTCTCCTCGCATTGTGAGTCGGGCTACGTCCCCCTTTGCTTTGGTCCATTCCGATGTTTGGGGTCCAAGTCGTGTTTCTTCTACATTGGGGTCACGGTATTTTGTTACCTTTATTGACGATTTTTCTCGTTGTACTTGGTTATATCTAATGAAGGATCGCTCAGAGTTGTTTTCTCTTTTTCAATCATTTTTCTTTGAAATTAAAACTCAATTTGGTATTTCTCTTCGAACCTTGCAGAGTGATAATGCACGTGAGTATCTCTCTACTTCATTTCAGACCTTCTTAGCATCTCATGGTGTGTTGCATCGGACGTCTTGTCCTCATACCCCTCAACAGAATGGAGTGGCCGAACGCAAGAATCGCCATCTCCTTGAGACCACCCGGACTCTTCTTCTCCATTCTCATGTTCCTCTTCAGTTTTGGGGTGACGCTGTGCTTACTGCGTGCTATCTCATCAATCGCATGCCTTCCTCCACTCTACAAGGTCAAATCCCTCATCATGTTCTTTATCCTCATCAGTCTCTTCATTCTTTACCACCTAAAGTCTTTGGTTCTACATGTTTTGCTCATGCTCTCGATCCTGGCATTGACAAACTCTCTCCCCGGTCTCATAAATGTGTCTTCCTTGGGTACCCCCGGTCTCAGAAAGGGTACAAGTGTTATTCTCCTACTCTCCGTCGGTACTTCATCTCTGCTGATGTCACGTTCTTTGATTCGGTTCCATTTTTTGGGCCAAATGGATCTCCGTCCGAGTTTTCTCCTTCTACGCCTGCACCAGTGGCTATCTTTTATCCTCCGGAGGAGTCTTTTTCACCTCCGGAGACATCTCCTCCATTACAGGTTTATCAGCGTCGTCCTCGTCTTGCTTTACCGCCGCCCACCACTGACACTGCCATGGACACATCTTTGGAGCCTAGTCTTTCGCCTCGTCCTCCGGTCCCATCTCCTGAGTCTGATATTCCCATTGCTCTTCGGAAAGGTATGCGTTCCACTCGTAATCCTTCTCCTCATTATGTTTCTTTGAGTTATCATCGTATTTCTCCTTCCTATTTTTCTTGTCTTTCCTCTTTGTCGTCTATTTCTCTTCCGAAGAATGCAGGTGATGCCTTTGCCCATCCAGGATGGAAACAGGCAATGCTCGATGAAATGTGTGCCTTGCAGAGCAGTGGGACTTGGGATCTCGTTCCTCTACCATCAGGGAAGTCAGTTGTCGGTTGTCGATGGGTGTATACGGTGAAGGTTGGTCCAGATGGAAAGGTTGATCGGCTTAAAGCTCGCCTTGTTGCAAAAGGCTATACTCAGATCTTCGGATTGGATTATGGGGATACTTTTTCTCCTGTTGCCAAGATGTCTTCTGTACGTCTATTCCTGTCCATTGCTGCGATTCGTCATTGGTCTCTTTATCAGTTGGACATCAAAAATGCTTTCTTACATGGTGACCTGCTCGAGGAAGTCTACATGGAGCAACCTCCGTGTTTTGTTGCTCAGGGGGAGTCTTCTGGTCTTGTATGTCGCCTACGAAAATCTTTATATGGCCTCAAGCAGTCTCCTAGAGCATGGTTTGGTAGATTTAGCACTGTCATTCAACAATTTGGCATGACTCGGAGTGAGGCTGACCATTCTGTCTTTTATCGTCACTCATCGACTGGTTGCATCTACTTAATAGTTTATGTTGATGATATTGTTATCACAGGTAGTGATAATCTCGGAATTTCACAGGTGAAACAGCATCTTTTCAAACATTTCCAGACAAAAGATCTCGGCAAACTCAAATATTTTTTGGGAATAGAAGTGGCACAGTCCAAAGATGGGATTATCATATCTCAAAGGAAATATGCAATGGATATTCTAGAAGAAACAGGTATGTTAAACTCAAAGACAGTCGACACCCCTATGGATCCTAATGTCAAGCTCATGCCAAATCAGGGGGAGCCTCTTTCAGATCCTGAACGATACAGGCGATTAGTAGGGAAACTAAGCTACCTTACTGTTACTCGTCCAGATATCTCGTTTGCAGTAAGTGTAGTAAGTCAGTTTCTCAACTCTCCATGCAAGGAACATTGGGATGCTGTGACACGCATTATTCGATATATCAGAGGCGCTCCAGGAAAGGGTCTGTTGTACGGAGACAAAGGACATACTCGAGTCGTAGGTTATTCTGATGCAGATTGGGCAGGATCTCCCATTGATAGGAAATCTACTTCTGGTTTCTGTATATTTGTCGGAGATAATCTTATTTCTTGGAAAAGCAAAAAGCAGAATGTTGTGGCAAGATCCAGTGCAGAGGCAGAATATCGAGCTATGGCCATAGCCAGTCAAGAGCTTATATGGCTCAAACAGTTGCTTCAAGAGCTAAGATTTGGAGAGGTTACACAAATGTCACTTATATGTGATAATCAAGCGGCCATGCATATCGCCTCGAATCCAGTTTTTCATGAGAGGACAAAGCATATTGAAGTTGACTGTCACTTTGTCAGAGAAAAAGTCATATCTGGTGAAATATCTACAAGTTTTGTTAACTCACAGGATCAACTAGCAGATATATTCACCAAGTCACTGAGAGGTCCTCGGATTGACTACATATGTAACAAGCTGGGAACATATGATTTATATTCTCCAGCTTGAGGGGGAGTGTTAGAATATTTAGGGTTAAATATAAATATTTTTCTTTATAGAATAATTTTTTCCTAGAATAAGTCCCTATACTTCATGTATAAATAGGGACCTATGAAACTTGTAATATCCAAGATATATCTCAAATCAGTAGCTGGAAAAATACAAACTCAGCTAAGAAAAATCAAAACAGAATTCTTTTTTTTTTTGATTTTTCTGGAATTTTTCTTCCTTTTTTGTTTCTTTCTTTTTCTTGTTGCCATCAACAAATCTGATTATATTCCCAACTTGTTGTCCAATAAGTGCTTGAATTGAATCAAATTTCACAAGAATTTATCACTTATCGGAGCTTTTGATACATAACTTGATACATCTTGAAACATTCCATTTTTTTTTAATCTCATTCTATTTTTTTTCTCTGATCTAATTTGATTCAACTCTGATTTGTGCCCACAGCTATTGCATTTCAATCCCACTTCTTCAAATGAGTTTAAATGATTTGTTAAATCAATCCAAGCAACAACTTCAAACTATTTTTTTTCTTCTTTTCAAACTATTTTTTTTCTTTTCAAACTGTGATCACTGATCATAGATGCAACATTAGCACTTCTTTAAACCATTAATAGCTTCTTAGCATAGTAACAATTTGAATCCTCCTTTTCACTATCATTTCTGAACATTTCTGTAACATTCCTTTTTGCTCTCTAATCCGGCCATAAACCAATTATTAGTGCCCAAATTTTACCACTAAACAATTAACTTCTTATTTTTCACTTCATAACATCTCATCAATAGAAAACCCTCAAAATAACTCCTCAACTCCATTACCTTGCAAAACATTACTCAATGCATTCTGATATCAACTAGTTCCATCTCAATTCAGCAATTCAAAACAAAGAAACAATGAGAGGTTAAAAATAACTCATTTTCAACCTTTTTGGCACACTTTGGGCATTTGCAACCTCCATTTTCTTGAAAATTCACATCTTCATATATCATCATAAAAACCATCATAGCAACATAATAATGAAGATTTGAATTGCTTCAAATAAAACTCTCATTGGCACATTGCTACAACTCAAAATTGGCACAAACAATCCAAATTTGGCACACTTCTCATTCTTTTCTCAAAAAAAAATTTTTTCTTCAAAAATTCACACCTCCTCCCCCACACTTAAATCTTTGACCGTCTCGGGCAAAGGAACATTAATAACATTCAAAAATACCCATGTCCAAGAGAGCATGAAAATTGAATCGAAAATGGGGGTGAAAAATATCAAAGGAAAATGGTTAAACATGGATGAAGCATGAAATTGTATGGTTTATGGGGAGAATTTTTAAACCTAAATAAATGTGGACCCATCATAGATATTGTAGCCTTGAAAGATTACAAGCAAGTTCTAGAGTGGCAATCACCTAAGTGCATCACATAAAATGGTTAACCTCACTAGGTAGAAAAATCACATTATCTCAATTTCATCCTTCTAGGTTCCATCACTAAGGGTAATCCAAGTGTTCAAAATGTTAATCCATGGACTTAAATTCCTAGAATAATCAATCAAATTTAACTCACTTTCAAGTGCTTCCAACATGATGTAAAGAAGTCCTAGGGGGGATACATTTATTCCCTACCCTAAACCATGCATGCAATGGTATTCACAATGAGTTAACTAACCAAAATGCTCATGAAAATGATTTTTATTACTGATTTAAACTGAAAATGTAAAATAAAAACTAAACATGGTATTAACAATGAAAAGAAAGTGTAAAGTTGGAACAAACTCCCCTGAGTCCTGGTGGTTGTAGACGATTCAACAATAAAATCCACACCGGCGATGGAATGGATCGGGGTGAGGTAAGCATCTTCATAATATGACCATGACTATGCTGAGTTGCTTTCTCAAAATTCATCACCTCCTTGGATGGTATCTCAGGTGGTCGAAGTCGACTCAGTAATATCTCCCACCCTGGAGGTGGAACTGTTGTGGGTGATGTGAATAGAACTTCCTCTGACATAATCTCTTCAAGTATTCTCTCTGGTGGTCGGAGGTGATTCAGATGGAGCACCCACTTTGGAAGCTCGACTGTTACTTGAATTGTTGGGGCCTTGTTCAGCATTAATGGAGACTTTATCAACAATGGAAGTGTACAATCTGAGGTTTTAAATAAATCTGCAAGGCCAAAGAAAGAACCCATCTTCCACACGCATGTGGGGTAAGAAAGAGCAGAAATAACAATATCAAACTGTGTAGGGCATGTATAAAAAAATGAATCACATCCAACAAAATCAAATATCAGTACCTCTATGACGTTTTCTGAATGATGGGCATGAATACTAACCATGGAGGAATAGGAGGTACCTGAAGCATGGTAAAGACTGGAGTGATTACAAATAGGCCCTAATTGCTGATTATGTAGCTCCACAACTTTATCCTCCTCGACAGATGAGGGTTCCTGCTCTAACTCAAGTGAATGTATACTAAAAGGAAGTGATTCTTGGGGTATTGCCTCCATGCAATCCCCTACACTCATACATCTATCCTCTAAATCCTCTGATACATCAATCAATAATGGTGGTCCCTGGGGCTCAGTGCAATCCCCTACACTCATTTGGTCATCTTCAACTGCAAGTGAATCAGAACTAGGCTCTATATCATCTTCCTCAGTAACCAATGCATCCTCTCCATCATCCAAACTGAAATCAACCTGTGACACTGTGTCTCTTAAATTATGTTCACCATTAACTGTTGTAAAGTCCATTTTAGGGCTGATTTGCGTGGAAAAATGAGTTGCTGGAATTTCTTCATGAAAATCTGATTTTTGAGTACTTGGACTTGAAGTAGACTCCCCACTCTTCAAAATTATTTCACTAAAATTTTCTTCAGGGTTTGGAAATTCTTGAGAAGGTAATTGACTGGATCCTTGAGATTGAAGCTGACTGATAATAGTAGCCATGTGACTCATCTGTCTTTCAAAATTTTGAATAGCAGTGTCATTCCTAAAAAGTTGTTGAAATTGCTGATTTGTTTCTTGTTGTTGTGAGCTTTGTTGCAGTCTCTCCTCAAGCTTTTGTAGTTGTTGAATGAGCCCACTAGAACTCCCATAATTCGTCTTGATTTGAATTGGATTTTTGTTGAGGTTGAAATTGATGGGGCTGCTGATTTTGAATATAAATCTGTCCACTTTGAGAAAGTGGTGGTTGGCATTGATTTTGGGCTTGAAATGATGGATTTTGATGTTGAAAACTTGCTTGAAAGTTCAAGGGAGGTTGCTGAAAATTTGTGCCTTGAAAACCCTGATTTAGGGGCTGTTGGAAATTGCTATAAGGCTGTGAAAAACCCTGGTTTGAAAGGCTGAAACTGTGCTTGCTGAAAGTTATTGAATTGATGCTGTGAATGATGGAATTGAGGCTGAAAATTATTGTAGGGTTGCTGAAAACTTTGTTGTTGTTGATACGGTTGCTGAAATTGATTGGACTGCTGTTGGAAACCTTGTTGAAACTGCCCAATCTGAAAATTCTGGTTTTGCGGTTGAAATTGTTGATCCACTTGTTGAAAACCTTGATAAGGTTGTTGGATTTGATGTTGAAGTTGTCCACCTTGAAATTGTTGTTGAAAACCTTGATACGGTTCCTGCAAATAAAAATTTTGCTGTTCAAATTGTTGAGAAGATGGTTGTTGATAAAATGAATTTTCATACATTTTAGAAACCAACAATGATCAAAGCAACAATAAAGGAGATTATTCATAAGCTCAAATCAAACAATTTCTACTAGGTTCCCCGGCAACGGCGCCAAAATTTGACAACCCTAGATTTGATGGATGTGTCACGATTAGGGTTGCAAATTGATTTAAATTTTCGAAAACCCACAATTAATACAAACAAATGAAGTATAGGGGCCTCGAGTCGTATTTTTCCAAGGGCTAGTAGAAAATCGTTTAAATTGAGCTTTCGTGTCGTTCTTTTTGGGGTTTTCTATGAAAATGGGGGTTTTGGTGTTTTTCAAATGAAATGAAAATTAAAATGCAATGCAAGCAAATGAAATGCAATGCAATTCATTCTAATGAAATGCAACATTAAATCAAAAAACAAGTTGAAACCCAAATGCAAAAATAAAAATAAAACTATTAAGTAAGCAACCCTAAAAGCTAAATCAGTAACCTAAACTTAAATGCAAACTAAATGAATCAAATTAGCTTGAATGCAAGCAAGAATGCAAACCAAATGAAATAACATTGAAGCTAGATAGCTAAATCCTAAAATGCATTGAAAACTCTTAACCTAAGCTAACTCACTCTGATACATTCGAATTCAGATTGGCACGGAACAGTGCCAAATCCTATGTTATTAGAAACTGAACTGAGACCATTAACACTAAATTAAGCTAATAGCAAATTCGATTAAATCCAAAAACAACTATACTAGCATTAGGAATTAACCAAATTCAAACAACCAGCGAAATGTTAGCAAAAATGCAGTAAAAACTGAGACAACAGATTGAAATATTCAGTATCAGCTAAACAAAAATAGTAAACTTCCAGCCTTCCCCTTTTTCGTTTCTTCTCCTCAACTTGGTGTCAATCAAGCTGGTGAATCCACAATGTGGCTTCAATAATCCCTCTGGAAGCTTCAACGATGATCTCTGGTGTGGTTTACTCGCAACCCGAACCTCTGAACAGCCCGAAGAAACCCTCTCCTGCGCTTAACAGTGGTCTGCACGAGCGATTTGAAGCTGCAAAAACTGGATTCCTTGTCTTCTCTTGCTCCGATCGATTTGTTGATGGTATAGGAGCTAGCCACGAACCTCAGAGAACCCCTCAAAGGAATCGCGGCTTCGGATTGAGCCAGTGGATGGCCGGAACAAGCGAGAAAACAGGGAAGTTGCCGCCGGTGAAACCCTCGCCGTCGCGCCTCCTCCAGCTGCCGGAATTCACCCAATCGACCGGCGTTGGACTCCTCAAGGATCAAGGAATTGCAATGAATTGGTTTGGGAGGAAGGGGCTGGCCGTGTGCGTACGTCGATGGGCAGGGGATGTGTCGCGGTCGAACGAAGATGAACAGTGGCGCAACCACTGTTCACTTCCTATGTTTCAGCTTTATATACCGCCGATTAATCAACTAATCTGGACCGTCCAATCTTGATCTGATGGAAGAGCTTTGATCTGGGGTTTAGGGCAGCCTAGGGTTTGTGAAAAAATGATAAATCTTGATCAGGCTTGAGTTAGGTCATGTCCTCCATGTGGCTTGATCAATTTGGGCGAACTTGGCTCGATTCGATCACGATTGAGCTCGATCTTGGTCCAATTTGAGCCCTACAAATAATTAACATCAATTAATACAAAATTCACCATTAAATCATGAAAATTATAATCAAGCCTCAGATTATGCAATATAAAACAAATATAATTAAATCGATTCGTTAAACAATTTATTTTCGTGCAAAAATCCAAAAATGAATCGATTAAAATGCATACAAACCCTAACTCATCATTGAAAGATGTGGACTTTTAAAATCTTTATAACCTAAAGTCAATTTGGCACAAGCTTATTAAAGGGCCTAAGCCTATCATACTTGCTCACCAACACCATCAAAAGGTTCTTAGAACTCTCTTGGTTCAGATAATGTCAAGATTTTAAAATTTTAAACATTGTAAGTGGATTTCGATTGATCGGGCATTTAGCGGTTAAAAGTCTAATAGAGAGTTGGCAAGGGCGAAAACTAAGTGGGTCATAGAGGGACACTTAGAATGAGAGGAAAAATCTAAGTGGGTCATGGAGGATTGGATACTTGGCATGTGACATGAAGTTCAAGTGGGTCAAGATTAATCAGATATTTGACAATGGTTGAAGTCCTAATAGGTCATGGAGGACCAAAGGTTAGGCATGAGAGGTGAAGACATAATAGGTCAAGGAAGATCAGTTGTTAGGCATGAGATGGAAAGTCTAAACAAATTAAGGAGGATCAGATGTTTGACAATGATGAAGTCCTGGCAGGTTAAGATTGATCCGATGTGGGCATAAGGTAGAAAGTCTAAATAGGTCAAGGTTGAATGAATGTTAGGTAATGTCGAAGTCTCGATAAGTCAAGATTGATCAGATGCTTAGTAATGATAAAGTCTCGATAGGTCAAGGTTGACTAGATATTAGACAATGATGAAATTCTAGTAGATCATGATTGACTAGATATTAGACAAAGAAAGTCATGATAGGTTGAGATTAATTAGATACTAAGCAAAGTGAGAATTAAGTCTTGGTAAAGTTGAAATAGAGGTATCAGTCGACTACCATGAAACAATAATCGACTAATGAACTCCTAAATCATAAATTTAGGATTTGAAGAGATTTAAGAGGGTTTGCAGTGTGATCAATCAACTATTGTGGTTCATCAATCGATTGATGACATTGTTGGAGCAAATAGAATATATAAAACTCAACTAATCAAATCAATTAATCATCATTAATCGATTGATGGAGATGATCAGTAGATTGATAATATTGTTGGAGCAAACAGAATGTTTAAAACTTGACTAATTAGCTCGATTGATCATCATTAGTCGATTGATGGAGAGGATCAGCCAACTGTTGTCCCTGATGCTGAGATGGATGAAGCCATTAGGCAAAGCAACGTTCATTTTTGACAAGAACAATTGACTGATGGAAGCTAGTAATCAATTGTCAGATGATTTTCAACCATGACTTGAAGACTATATAAGAGGATTTCGTGAAGGATTTCAGGCACTGATTCTTGGAGGTTTTGAGACGAAGTGTTGCTGCATTCTAGATCTTCATGATGCAAATCCAAAGCAACCAAAAGTACTCAAAGTAAAGTTCAATTAGTGTAAACTTATTATTTTGATTACATTCGATTTCATTTGTATCTTTATATTTGACTTGTATTGCTTTGTGAGAATAGATTTGTAAGGGGTTTCTCCGCCTTCGGAATGTGTTCAAGAAGAAGAAAGTATAGTGGTGATACCGCTAGGACAATAGGCCTTGGAGTGTAAATCAGGGGTTCCGAACTACGTAAAAATAGTTTTTGTGCTTGTGTTTTATTCTATATTTGTTTCATTTATTTTCGATTGTGTATTAACGTTTTGTAGATGAGCACATGATCGATCATAATTATGAAATCGAGAATCACTATTCATCCCCTTTGGCGATGTAATTAATCCCAATATTAAGAATCTCAGAATCACTTCAAACCAAGACCATTATACTTTTGAGAGCCTTCTAAGTGTAACCATGCCCTCAGACTAAGATTTCACAGTCTAATTTAGAGATCTAGGTTTTTAAAACCTTTGTAACTTTGAGATAATTTGGCTCAATTTAGGCTATAGAATCTAGGTCTAAGGGCAAGGTTATACTCAAGAGACTCCCAAGAGTGTATTGATTTTAGTTTAAAGTGATTCTAAGGTTTATAAGACTATCAATGAGTTTTTGTCAAAATTCGTTGATAACTCTATAGTGTTTAAAATTTTAAAATCTTAACATGGTTTGAACTATAAGAGTCCTAAGAACTCTTTGGTGTTGTTGGCAGTAAGTATGACAGACATGATCCCTTTAATGAATTTGTGTCAAATTTTCTTAAGGTTATAAAGATTTTAAAAACTCATATCTCTCGATTTAAGTTATGAAATTCAAGTTTGAGAGCATAGTTATACTCATAAGGCTTACAGGAGTGTATTAGTCTTAGTATAAAGTGATTCAGAGGTTCCTAAGGTCGTCGATGAATTTTGATCAAAACTCGCTAATGACCCTATAGTATTAAAATTTTCAAAATTTTGATGTCATTTGAACTCGGAGAGTCCTAGGAATCCTTTGGTAATATTGGTATATAAATATGACATGCTTAGGTCCTTTAATGAGTCTGTGTCAAATTGTAGGTTATGAATATTTCAAAAACTCGCATCTCTCAATTTAAATTGTGAAATTCAGGTTTAAAGACATAGTTATATTAAGGAGGCTCCAAGAATGTAGTAATCTTGGTTTGAAGTGGTTTTGATGTTCCTAAAGTCATAAGTGAATTTTAGCTAAAATTCACTAATGACTTTAATGTTCAAATTTTCAAAATCTTGAAATCCTCTAAACTAGGGGACTCCTAGGTGTTGGAGCAATCGACCTCTAGTCAAGGTTGATCAAACTTGAGTTGGCTCAAGTTAGGTTTCGATGTTTGATCAATAGGTTTGATGTGAGAGCGGTCGAGTAGGTCAAGATTAATTGGATACTTAACAATAGAGAAGTCCAAATGGATCACGGGTGATCGGATACTTAGCAGTTGAAACCCAACAAGGTGTTGGCGGAGGGCAAAATCCAAATGGATCATAAAGGATAAGACACTTGGCATGAGAAGTAAAGCTTAAGTGGATCATGAAGGATCGAACACTTGACATTAGATGTGAAGTCCAAGTGGATCAAGATTGATTAGAAACTTAGCAATGTTGGAAGTCCGAACAGATCATAGAGGATCATATATTAGACACAAGAAGTGAAGTCCTGGTAGATCATGGAGGATCGGATGTTAAATACAAAAAGAAAAGTTCAAGCACACTATAAGACAAAAATGGAATTATCGGCGAATAGAAATGGCCGCTAATCCCATTATTTGGTTGGTAATCCATATTATTGGCCAAATAAATTTCGTCAATACTTGGTCGGTAATCTATTTTAGCTGGTATTTTACAAAAAACTTATCGGCCAAACAAATGGCCAGTAAACTATTTTAAAAATAACGTGCAAATATATATTTAACTAGTAATTTTTTAAAAATAAATGGCTAATAATTTTTTAAAAAATCCCGACCAAATATATATTTGGTCGGTAATTTTTAAAAAATTTATCGGTCAATATATATTTAATCAATCTTTTCAATTACTTTATTGATCAAAATACATTTAGTTGCTAAATTTTTTTAAAAAAATATTGAACTATTTTTATAAATTTATCAATCATTTCTAAAAAATAATAATCGATAAAATTAAAAAAACTAATTAAATAATTGATAAAAAGATGAATTTTATATAAAATATTAAATTATTCAAAAATGACAAAAGAAAGTAAATGTCAAATAACTAATAAAAGGGTGCTACAATAAATGATCTAAACAAGGATATCAAGAACCATTTAGATCATCTTCTTCTTCTTCTTCGTGGGTGGGAGTTGGCTTTGAAGTAATCCACTAGGTTGGTGTCGAGGAGCTATTGTAATATTTTTTTTGTCTTGACTTCTCGTTGGATCTGTGACTTTTACATCATCTTCATTCATATTTACAATTGAGATACTTCAGATAAGATTATGAAACACATCAAAACTGTAATCTCTTAGTGACTTTGAACTGAATCAAAACCCAACCTTTATGAGCAAGCCATACTGCAAAAATAAAAGAACCTAAACTATAAAGAATTTTCATATTCCTGTATAAATTCAGAAATACACTTGGTTATACATTCAGCATGAAGGTGCACAAAAAAATATATGAGGCACAAAAAAAATGTAGAAGCAACCTTCATCAAATTCCAAATAAATGTAGAAGCAACAAGAAGGCAACTTGATTATAAATAAACTCATCTAATTTTTCATGTATTGTATTGATATGTAAAAGCTAGAAAATAAATGAAGAAGAAACTTATATCTATGCAATCTAAGGGAAAAATTAATTTCTAAAAAACAAGAGAAAGGAAGAAGAACTAACCTTCATCAAATTCTCAATTATCAGCCTTCCATTAACTGCAATCAGCACTACTATGCAGAGGTTAAGAAGACCTGCATGGCTATCTTAGAAAAGATATGAGTCAATAAGAAAATAAGCTCAGCAAACCAAAAAATCAACAATTCCAAATCTTGACCCATAACAAGAACAAACTCTTTCAAATTAACAGGAAAGAATGTGTCAATATATCTGTTTGGAATCTGAAATACAATGGATTCAGAAATAGAGTATAAGATACATAGTCGAGACATGCCACTCCTCAATTAAGCACTTAGAAGTGCATTCAAATATTATAAAAGGCAAACAAGATTTTCACTGGATAATAACTTGGGTCGCCTCCCGAGCGGTAGAAGGACTTTGGTTACCTGTGGGAATATGATATTAGGGTTTCCTGTGGGAAGGACTCTGGTTCTGGTTGCTGCTGGAAAGAGGAAAGGCAAAAATTTAGGTTAGGCTTTGCTTGCTATTAGAGGGAAGGCGTATAAAGAACGAAGGTTATGGGCAAGTGGAAAAAAACTTAACGAAAATAAAAATAGGAACAAAAAACCGTTATAAATAAAATTAAGGAAAAATTTTAACGAAAATAAAAATAAAAAAGAAAGAAAACTAATAAAATTAAAATTTCATAATATAATTATTGATTAAAAATTGACTTATAAACTAATTTTTATTTACTGTATTAAATTTTTAATAAATTTTTATTGATAATCTTATTAAACTTTACCATAAAATTTTAAAAATAATCAAAATTTTATAAAAAAATATATCATAAAAAATTAAAATTATCAATTAAACATAACTTTGGCTAGTAAAATCATAAATTACAAGTGAAACCCAATTATATCTAGTAAAAATTTAAAATTACCAACCAAAATTAAACTTTAGCCAGTAATAAATTTAAAATTATCAATCAAATCTACCTTTAGCCTGAACAAATATACTATTATCATTCAAATCTAACTTTGGTCGGTAAAAAATTTAATATTACCTACCAACTTTAACTTTGGTCAGTAAAAAATTTAAAATTACCAATCAAATATAATTTTGATTAGTAAAAAATTAAATATTATTAGTTAAACCTAACTTTAGCTAGTAAAAAATTAAAATTATTGACCAATTTAACTTTGGTCAATAAATAATTATAATTACCAATCAAACTTCATTTTAAATGTTTATTGCCCAAACTCATTTTGGACTGGAAAAATTTATCGATAATTTTATTTTTTTCCCGTAGTGTATCGGTCAAGAAAAATTAGATATTTGGTAGTGGTGAAGTCCCTAATAGGTCAAGTTTGACCAGATGTTAGAAAGTGGTGAAGTCCCGATAAGTTAAGGTTGATTAGATGTTAAGCATTGGTGAAGTCCCGACAAGTCAAGATTGAACGGATGTTAGGTATTGGTAAAGTTTTAACAGGTTAAGGTTAACCGAAT
This sequence comes from Curcuma longa, assembly GCF_044706935.1. Lineage (NCBI taxonomy): Eukaryota > Viridiplantae > Streptophyta > Magnoliopsida > Zingiberales > Zingiberaceae > Curcuma > Curcuma longa. Next base: position 8,627,692 of record NC_133873.1, on the reverse strand, counting down.
ACTAAATAATAGTGAAGTTATAATAGGTTAAGGTTGATCAAATACTAATTAGCAAGGAAACTCTTGACATGTCATAGTTGATCAGATGTTATACAAAGAAAATCCATATAAATTGAGGTCAACCAGATACTAAGTATGAATTCTACCTTAGTAAGACTAAAACAAAAGTATCAATCGACTTCTACGAACTTGCAATAGACTAATGAACTCCTACACCTAAAGGTGTTTGAGATGTGTAGGATGGTGTCTATGCTAGAGAGGGTGAATAACCTATACAAATTAATCGAGTTGATAGTTTAACGATCTAAACAAATAGACAATTAAAGTATGCAGCGAAAATAAGATTAACAAATATCGTAAATTAAATACTAACTTAACTAAGCTGAAACATCATGCAAGATCAACCTTAAACAATATAACACTTGACCTAATATGACAAGACTTAGGTTAAATAAAATAAATAGATTCATATTAAATATCTCCTTTCTACAAGGCTTTTGGAGGTGGAGAAATCTACTAACAAGAATCTCAATTTTAAGCACAACAAATAAAAGTATGGCAACCTAAAGAGAATTATAAATTTACAAACCTTAGGTTGTCATTGATCTTTGAAGAGCACAAGCACAGCGCGTTGACAGAAGGAGAATAGGAGCACTTAGAAGAGCATTCGAAGAATGGATTGATGAAAAATCAGAGCCTCAAGCCTCCTTTTATAGAGCACGGTCAAATGTTGACCTAGTACTATTTCGGTCCACAAGAAGCCCTTCTAGTCGTTTGGAGTGTTAGTGCAATCAGCCTCCAAGATTTTGATGTTTGATAATATACTTGTGTTTGGTCAAGTTTGACCAAGGGTTGATTCAAACAGAACTTCATGTTTGGAAGTGAGCTAAGTCTAGTCAGATCAAGGTTGATTGGATGACTAGCAAAAGTAAAGTCTAGTCAGGTCAAAGGTTGACCAAATGACTAGTAAAGAAAAGTCCAAGCAGATCAAGGATGATCGGATGCCTAACAAGGGTGAGAAATCTACCGAGTGACTAGAAAGTCAAGCAGATCAAGGGTGACCAGATGCTTAGCAAAGGAAAATTGTAAGGGAGTGAACCTTAGGTGGTGAGAAGTTTTGGAGAAACTCCAATCATGAAGCCTACCAGGTCAGCAGCTATTCTCACTGGCTGGAGACACTGATGTTGAGAGTTAAATGTGGATGCTGGTTAAAGGTAACTAATTCATTGGAGTGACTTACCTTGAGATTTTATATGGTTCTATACATATGTTAATGAAGATCTCAATGTAGCTTAAGTGCGAGTTTCCTTTGACTTGCGGTATTCAAGTCACCTTGATCATGAAGACTTATACTTTGATATCTTAAGCAAACATCTTTGAGAAAATGTGAACCTGAGATGATTGGGTATAAGTCAAAGTGCCTAAAGGTATTTGAATAACTCACAAAGGATTCACCGCTCCTTGAAAAAGGAGATGTATATCCTGCGGCCGCTTATTAGGATTGTTACTAAAAATCTTTAGTCAAAGCATCACATGTCAAAAGTATAATACTCTTGGACATATATACAAGTAACTGGAATCCACAAGATAAGAAAATAAGCTTAGGCTAGGTGTGACGTATTCAGCCTAGTGGAGACTGACATATGCATATAGACCGTGTCCTAAACTAAGCAGGTATAAAGACGATGAAAGGAACAAAATACATTTCATTATAGCTGCTGAAGGGTTTAGAAATTGTTCTAGAATCAATCATTGATTTTTTGATCAATTAAGGATTATGATGTACTACTAGGTGTCATTCATGATCATTCTGCAATTAATGGTTAATTACGGACGGCCAACATAACCGAGAACTTATTGGGGCACATGCACTACAAGTTCTCTAAAGGACTTAAAATGAGTTTGAGAATTTGATTCTCAATTCGAGAGAAAGAAAGTTTGGTTGCACCAGACAAAGGAAAAACTAATGGACTTCATCTTACGAATACAAAATGAACCAACAAAGCGATTTAGTTTTAAACCAAAATAAATTTGATTTGCTATAGTAACCGAATTGGTTTGCCACAGTAAACCCTTAAAAAACTCGATTTTGGTTCTTTTTCTTACCTTCCTCGGTTCACCCAGCTCGGACACCTGCCACATTCCTTAAAATCGTGATCCTGCCATGCCAAAGATAAAGTAGCAACAGCCCCACGTCTGTCGACGACAAGATCGACAAAATCGTGCTTTAAGGACAAGTGAAAACCCTAATCACGCAGCTACTTCTTCCTCCTTGATTGCGGCGTCATCCCCTTTCTTCTTCGTCCACGAGAAGGAGTCGAAACCGTCGCCGCCTCTGATTAGCCATGTGGGAGAGAAGGAGAAGACCGAAACCCAAGCGCCAATCAACCTCCTTTGGCTTTCCCCACTTGCGATTCGGCTCCTGGCTGATGACGTGACCTCCCGAGCATCGATCAGCCTCCTTCGAATTTCCCCGCTCGCTATTCTGCTCCTGGCCGACGGCGTGACCTCCCAAGCACCGATTAGCCTCCTTCAACTTTCCCCACTCATGATTCTGCTCCTAGCCGATGGAGTGACCTCCCGAGCACCGACCTCCTTCGACTTTCCTCGTTGTGATCCCATTCCTCTTGAGTGCTGCTTGCGCGGTTGTCACCGATCACGAGTCGTCTCCTGTACCTATTTCTCCTGAGCAAAGATGGATGACCGCGTGAGCTTGGGAAGGAGAATCGGAGCCGGTGTTGGACGTCATTGCCCCTTCTCCATCCTAATGAAGAATCACATCCACCTAAAGCCACCGGCGATCAGGTCGGCGGCTTGTGAAGCCACTCGGCCTTGCTTTCCAACCGTCGGAGCCTATTTTTCCGGGTCAACGGATTGTGACACTGTCGGATCCAGATCTTGTTGTCGGGTTTACGATTGGGATGTGCTCTCAAAAATTGATTTATTATCAGAGTGTTAGAGTTGTTGCTGGAACATTGGAGCATCGGGTTGTTATTGTGATTCATTGTCGGAAGCTTGTGAAGTTTTCAAAAAATATTCCATCTTTTTCGAAAAGGTTTTGGCCGTTTGCTTGAAATTGACGGTCAAAGGTTGACCATCGCAAACTACACCAGAATATGATTGCCGATGATAATTAAAAAATCTCAAAAATCTATCACGACAAATGTTGTTGCGAATTTTGATTATTAGGGTTTTTCTCTCATATCGACCATTGTTGATCGTCGGCTAGTACCGAAAACGGTGATGCAACTCATGACTTAGGAAGTCATCCAAACGAGAGCTTGGCGTGGATCACCAATAGAGGTGGAGCTTTGATAGAGCTGCTCGATTGATGCAAATTCTATTCCATGGCATCTGCTAGGTATGCTAAGAATAATTATTATTCTGTAAAAATTTTAAATTTTTAGTTATGTCATATAAAAGTATATAAATTAACTAAAACCAAACACACAGAGCCCTAACCAATGCTCTCTGCCATGGGATTGGTCAAATTTGAACTGCTGCTCTCTGTCAAGTTAGAAACTCTCTCTCAAATTTTCAAAGCCCTCAGTGCTCTCAGAGTTCGTTCTAGCTCTGGATCAAACTCAGCTAATTCATCACCTGCACTCCTGGTCATAAACAACAAAAACAAAGGAAAAAGATCAGATATGCAATTAATTCCGGCAACGGCGCCAAAATTTGACAACCCTAGATTTGCAATGTCACGAATAGGGTTGCAAATTGATTTTAAATATCGAAAACCCACGATAAACACAAGCAAGCAAGTATAAGGGCCTCGAGTCGTATTTTTTTAAGGTTAATAGAAAAGTTATTTAATTTGAGCTTATCGTGTCGTGTTTTTGGGGTTTTCTATGAAAATGGGGTTTTGGTATTTTGTTGACATTTTCAAATGAAATGCAATGCAAAATCAGTGAATAAATGAGGAATGTAAATAACTAATCTAACATGCAACTATTAAAGCAAGGTATAAAATCAAACCTAAAATGCAATGTAATTTAAAGTCAACGAATGCAACCTATCCTAGTTATGATCTAAGGCAATTTTGGAATTCAAATTCAAGCCTCTATTAATTGGAGTTAGTCCATCCCTAATGAAACTTAAACCTAAATACAACAATAAAAAAAACTCATCTAAACCCTAACACCCTAACTGTTTAAACATGAAACCTAAAGCTAAATGCAATCTAATTGGGATTCCATGCTGTTGATGCAAGCAAATTGAAACAATTCAATTGAATTTTGTTGAAACTAGATAGCTAAATCCTAAAGTGAAACCAAACATTCATCCCGATCAATCTAGGTTGGCACGTAACAGTGCAATGGCACGGAACAGTGGAAAAAAAAATTCAGATTATCAGAACACGGAGTTAAGATAAAACAGGTTTAAAGCTAAACTCACAAAATCTCTAACACAAATCTATCATCAAACTACAACTAAAGTATCGACCAACCAACGGAATTCAAGTGTTATTGAAATAAATTTGATCAAAACAAACTAGGGAAAGAATTGCAAAAACAGTAATGAAACTCAGGAACAGAAATGTTCAGAAACACATCCGCGACTTCCTCTTCTTCGTGCTCCTCGATTTGGTGTCAAACAAGCCGCCGTTAACCACTAGAGTCTCCGAAATCCCTTTGAGAAGCTGGAATGCAATCCAATGAGCTCGTGCTTGTGTCCACAGCTCCGAAAACCCAGAGAAAAAAAACCTTTCCCAGGAACAGAGTTGGGCGCCGGTGGAATTTGAAGCTGCAAACTGGAATGGTGCTGCTCTCCTCGCGCCGGTGAAGTCTCCGACCCCTTAAGCTTGCTCCGAAACCATCGGAGAACCCCTCCTCCGATTTCGGTTGCTGAAGACACCGTAACTCACCGGGATTGCAGCGAACAGGGGAGTGTCGCGCCGATGAAACCCTCTCCGGCGTCGAGCTTCCAGCCGCCGATTGCTGCCCAAGGAACTGGTTCCGGCCTCCTCAAGGATCAGAAAACACGATGGAATTGGAATTTCGGGATGGGGGGCCGCCGTTTGCTACGTCGTTCGACAGAGGATTTCCGCGCGAGAAGACGATGAACAGTGGCTGCGCCCACTGTTCATCGATTAAATCCCAGCTTATATACCGGCGATTAATCTGATGATCTGGACTGCCCATTTTGAATCCAACGATCAGAACTTGATCTAGGCTCTAGGACAACTTAGGGCTTCCAAAAAAATTGAGAGATTTTAATCGGGCTCGATCTAGGTCATGTCCTCCATGTTGGCCTGATCAATTTGACAAATTTGACTCGATTTGACCACGGTTGAGCTCGAGTTTGATCCGAGTTGAGCCCTAAAATCAATTAAAATCCAATTAATGCAAAAAATTCACCATTAAATCATAAAAATTATATCAAGCCTCAAATCATGCAATATTGGACCAACATGATCAAATCGATTCAATAATTAATTATTTTAATGTAAAAGCCCAAAATTGAATCGATTAAAATCATAAAAATCCTAAGTCATCAATCTCCAATTGACTGAAAAATCAGCGATTGATTCCAAAATAATTCTAAATCCTTCAGTAGCTAAACTGAATCATGTCTCGTTCCTTTCACCGTCTTATACTCGCTTGGTTCAGGACATGGTCTATGTGTCGGTCCCTATTAGGCTGATTACGTTACACCTAGCCTAAGCTGCTTTCTTGTCCTGTGGATTCAAGTTACTTGTACATGTGTCCAAGAGTACTGTACTCTTAACATGTAATGCTTTGGCTAAAAACTTTTAGTAACAATCCTAACAAGCGGCCGCAAGATATACGTCTCTTTTTTTAAGGAGCGGTGAATCCTCTATGAGCTATTTAAACACTTTCGGACACTTTGACTTATACCTAATCATCTCGCGTCCACACCTCCTCGGAGATGCTTGCTTAAGATGTCAAAGTATAAGCCTTCATGACCTAGATGACTTGAATACCGTAAGTCAAAGAAAACTCGCACTTAAGCTGAACTGAGATCTTCATTGACTTATGAATCAAACCATATAAAGTCTCACGGTAGGTCATTCCAATGAACTAGTTACCTTTAATCGGCATCCATGTTTAACTCTCAACATCCAATGTCTCCAGCAGTGAGATCAGCTGTTTGGCTAACCAAGGAGTTCAAAATGTGCTAATCTTGACATAATCGATGACGTCTGTGCTCATCAATTCCTCAACTAGGGATAATTCCAATATATTCATAATTACACGTGTAGAGATATTCACTAGTTGTTATCCAATCACAAATTCTCTCACGTTATGAATCGTATTGCGGATATTCAGTATTTGAGTTTAAGATCCAATCAAATACACTCAAATAGTGAATTGATATTTATCCAATAAATAGTATAACCGTAAGGTGATTGTCTTAGGACACCTCTCAAATCTAACACCCACCTGATATGACGCATGTCGAAATAAGAACCCCAAATACAATCCGTATATATAGTAGGATCAACAATCAAGGTCCTGCAATTTATAAAAATACAACACTCACTACTATAATAATATATTAAATTTTCTTTTCAACAAAGTAAATCCCCAACTTAACTTTCTACTCCACCCTTAACCTAACCTACTCCAATTAAAACTCATGTCCTACTTAACCATAACCGGTTTAAAAACAACCAAACCAAATCCACTAGATCAACCTAGAGTCGATCCAATGAATCCTACAAATCGTAATCCCACAGGAACCTCACCTCCGATCAATCTAATTAAACTCAACTAATCCCAATAGATCCACCTTCACAATGGATCAGCCCCACTCTCCACTGAATTTTCAAACAGCAACAATAAGACCATATCAACACACAACAAGACCAGATCAACACATGAAATCCTAGTTCCACCTAATTCCAACAACAACAACACAATAAATCCCTTAACATACCCAAACAAAAATCTAATAGAATTAATACCCAGAAACTCAACATTAGGATAGATCCATCAAACAGATCAATCCCCATTCCATTGAAACTCGATCATCATCCTCAACCTCCAAACAACACGACAAACCCTAACATAACCACAAATCCTATTAACCAGATCAATAAAATACTAACTCTACCGAAAACCCAACAACAAATCAAAATCCATCACAATAACAAAAACCTAATCAACTTCGAAACAACTCACCTCATAACCAAGCAACAAACGAAGCAACTTCGGATCGGTGGCGCAGGATGGGACCAGTGGCGAGATGGGCCACGATGTTGAGAGAGACCAAGGATTGCAGACCGGACATCATGGTGTCGATCTTGGACTGCTCAGTTGAGTCTCGGACCTTAAAGAGGACCATGTGCTCGACGATGGAGTCGACAACCATGCCAACGACATTGATGGAGGAGAAGAAGGATGGCGGATGCACGTGCTCTGGAGAAATCACGATCGGGGAAGACAAATCACAGCCATGGTTCCCTGTTTCTTGCGCTCATGACCAGGGGCGATTCTTTCACCGGAGGACGCTCATGCGAGGGAGGAAAATAGCTGCTCTTGAAGAGGAAGTCAGTCGTCGCTCAAGGAGAAGGAAGAAGAAGGCTTTGTAGAAATCACGATTTTGTCATTATAAAGAAGCTACAGTGGCGATTAGGGTTAGCTGCATGAACCGGCATAAGAAAACCGATTTGGGCTGAACCGACCTTAGGAAATGAACCAAACTGGGATCGGGCGTAACTATAGTGAACCAATAATTGTAGCGAATCGGGTTCAAACTTGGTTCAATAATCAAACGCCCTCCGATTTAACCCAAACTAGTTTTATTAAATTTGTCTTCCCAAGATGAAGCTTCTCATCTCTTCCGTTTTGCAAAAACTTCTTCCATTATGAACCAAAAATTTTAGTTAAAAATTGAATCATTTGGTTCACTAACCAAACGACCTCTAATTTGAACGAAATCAGTTTTGTTCATTTCGTCTTTGCAAGAAGAGTTTCATTCTCCCCCACTAACAAAATTTCTCATATCTCAGATCCAAAATAATGAAAATACACTAAAAATATAATTTTAAATAAAAAAGAGGATAAAAGCACTGAGATATAACCCTCAAATGACATGTTCAAAATTCGTTTATCAGTGTCATGTTAGGGCCCACCTGCACGACTATCCACTTCCAGAATTAATCAAATCCTAGGGCTCACCTGCACTTCTCGGATTTACTTGGTAGTTGGTTTGTGGGGTTGGACTATCCACTTCTAGAATTAATCGGATCCTAGGACCCACTTGCACTTCTCGGATTTACTTGATAATCAGTCTGTGGGCTCGGAGTATCCACTTCCAGAATTAGTTGGATCGTAAAAGTTGGATATTGGATTATATATATATATATATATATATATATATATATATATGATTTTGATATCCTACGCGCCTTATAATGTGTGATTCGTCTGTGATAGAAGATTTGGGGTGCCTGGAAGTGTTTCAGACACTTAAAATAGTAATAGTATCATTTTAAAAATTTTTTATTATTTTTTTGGACTTACGGTTAAACCATTTAAAATTTTCCCTTTAGAGTTTATAGGTTGAGTTATAGTATTAAATAAAAAAATTTTCAAAATGAAAAAAATTTAAATCCTCACGGGGTGTACCGAATAAGAAGTATGAGATAACAATATGACACATTCAATGATCAACTAATTTTTTTTTATTTTAAAAATTTTTTATGTTTAATGTTATAATTCAATCTCTAAATTCTAAAGGGAAAATATTAAATAATTTAATCGTAAATAAAAAAATTAAAAAAATAACATTGTTACTATTTGAAGTGTTCGAAATATAAATTTTTGAACTACATATTATAAGACGCATGTAATATCAAAACTCATATAATCTCTTTCTCTATATATAAAATATTGGCTTTTCCCTTTTACTTAAATATAGATTAAAATATCTCTACTGAATTGATTAGGATAGATTTACAACAACAATTAAACAATTAAATACAGATTAATATAGATATATAGTCAAAATCTTAAACATTGAAACTAATTAAATAATGTCGGTCGTATAAATGGAGCGATGTCTTGGTTTGAACTGTAAAAGGTTGTCGGGACAAAAGCTGCGCCTGCGTGTAGACTTAAACAGGCAAACAAATCCCCTTCCATCGACGACGACGACGACGACGACGAACACGAACAATTAGAAGCGATAGAACGACAAAAAAAGGAAAGAAATTCCACTTCAATCACTATTACTTCTCCTCGGTTTCCTGATTCGCTAATTCATTCTGGGATCGGAGTCTCGCCTTCAGACGTTCCCCGCCCCAACCCCCAAACCCTAGAAGTCCCCGATCATTTCAACGTGGATCCTCCTTCGTCAACGGACGCTATTGAGAAGGGGCCGGAGAAGGCGCGCTCCGGTCTGGGCTCCAGCTTCCGCTACCTCAGCGGGGTCGCCGGCGGCTGGTGGGACAAGTGGATGGTAATGGGTGCCGCCGGCTCCAAGCTCGAGAAGGCCCTCGGCGATCAGTTCCCAGAAGGCGAGCGCTACTTCGGCCTCGAGAACTTTGGCAACACCTGCTATTGCAACAGCGTCTTGCAGGTTAGCGTCCCCTCTTCTTTCTTACCTGGACACAATAGCTTTATCTGGATCTATTTGGAACAGGAGCAAGGTTTACTATTTGATTCTATGTACACCAAATAGTTGCGATGCATGGTCGGACTTAGACTAGAGCCGAAGTAACTGACTAGTACGTGTTAGTTGAAGAAATGTCATTGCCTTTGTTGTGTTTGTTTCGGTTGACATATCTGCCTTACTTGAAATTTGTCGGGGTGGATTAATTAGACACAGATGAACCGGATACCTGATTCAAACAACTAATCTAACCGTCTACTGAGACAAAGACAGACAATTGGCATGACCAATAACAGTCATGGGAAATGGCTAAATATGCTAGACTTACAGTATACATACATTTTGCTGCTATCTAGTGGGGATTGTGTGTTTGTTAAGTTGTCAGTCTATGTTAGGATCTACTATAATGTAAAGTCCGCTAACTTCTCCAACTACCTTGGACCTTTGACAAGGATGTTGGCTAAAGGTGATAGGGTTTAGAGGAATTTGATCAACTTGAAATTGGTTTAGTTCGTGAACTACTTGGAATTTAGTTGGGGTTAGTAGAAAGTCAAGTGGGGTTCAATCATACTGCTGGAGTTTGGTCAATGTTGGTTGAGTTAGGTTGAAAGGTTAGCAATTTGCCTGAGGTGGTCATGTGTTGGATTGGGTTTGGCTATTGGTTGAGGTGGAGTTTCATTGTAGGGCATGGAGAAGTGATTTTTAGGGTTAAATTGGGTAACGTGGAGAGGGTTTTAGGTGACTGTTTGCCAAATTTGGAGTGTTTGAAGTGGGTACTACATGTTTGAAGTGGCAAGGGGTTTTTGATTAACACTATGGAATAATGTAGTAGGTCCTCAAATACTTTGAAGGAAATCCCCATTTCATGTGGCCTTGACCCCACCTTTAAGTGAGTGTTTGCCAAATTTAGAGTTTCCTTAGTCATCTTGGTGGATGCTATGGTGCAATTTGTACCCCAAGTGGTTGGGTTCAACTAAGATGTTCTGATGTGGTAAAAGGTTTAATTTAGGTTTGTAACGTAGTCAGGATTTTAAAACATATTTAATATATTTTTTAAAGTTTAAGTTGTTCGATTTATTAAATTTTTGTAGTTTATTATATTTTTTGAAAATAATGAGAGTATTTTTTAAAGGTTGTTTAGTTTTTAGAAAAAGTCAATTAGAGTTTTATTATGATAATTGGAGTTTTATTAGGATAAATAGATCATTTTGGTTCTTAATATGCAAGCAATAAAATCTCAGTATGCTACCTAAAACTCATATACTTTTCTTTTCTATTTTAGTATTATTTTAGTGATAGGCTGCTTAGGTCCCTTGGTACTCGCCTGCCCGTCTACTACATAGGGGCAAGGTTGTGGGGTCGACTGCCTACTACCTAAAACTATCTTTTAATATCAGAACAACATTAAATGTTTCTCTAACTTCTGTCGTTGGTAGACAATGACAAATTTTATTTGCAGGTGATAATGATGATTTTTGTTATGCACAGGCTCTTTATTTTTGCATTCCCTTTCGAGAACATCTATTAAATTATTATACAAATAACAAGAATAATGGAGATGCTGAGGAGAATCTTTTAACATGTTTGGCCGAACTATTTACTCAGGTAAATTGCCCTTGACCAACTTAATGAGATTATGTACACCAATAGTATTTTGGTGATGTATTTTTTATTTTTTGTATAATTTTTTTGTACTGTACTGTATGGTTTTTGTCCTTTAATCACATGGGAATCATGTCCTCAAGTTATTCTACGTTTGCTTGCTGAGTCAATATTGAATATATGATCTATTGCTTCATGTAATTTTACTTGTATCGAGTGGAATTGAGCAACATGGATGAGACATACAATTGTGACAATATGTCAATATCAATACAAGGGTCACAAGAGTGATATACAATATTGTTGCTTGTGCTGCTTGATACTACACAATATGAGCAATACATAGTCTGATATGGACGATATGGAGCTTGATGAGTGAATGAAACTAGATAAGAATGATGCAAATATATGTGATGCCTATATAGTACAAAAATCTAGAAAACCATCATATGATTATTGTTTTAAAAAGAAACTTAGGCCACTAGGTGGATTATAGAGGTGGTGTATCTGATTGTATACCAACCACATATGATAGATGCAGTATCTATATGTAGTTAATCCTATTGGTTCATTTAAATTGATTTAAACTAATTCAAATTGCCTTAAAAACTCGTAAGTTATAGGTGTTATTTTAGACACATTTTGCAAATAATAAGCATATAGATGCCAATATAATTTTTTTTATCATTGTAATATTGATTGCGTATGCCCCTCGCATCCTGCATATGCATTATTTAGTGAGGTAGCAGCTACATAGTACTTGCATATACTTTTTAGAACCTGACATATAATCAGAACATTGTGCGTGGTAAATGTAGAATAAAATTACAAGTAAAACCAATATTATATTCACTATTTAATCTTCCCAATAATTATGTACATAAAAAATAATGTATACTAAGTTTGAGAAATTATGATAAATATGAATGATGTGTGTGCTGTAATAATTAGTTTATTACATGTTTTTATTTCCGCTGTGTGTTATGATATGCTTGAAAACGCGCATCGCACCCGGCCGATCCCAACATCATATACCTGTTGTATCCTATATGTATGTGTTGTGAGTGTTATAATAATTAATTTTTAATTATTTATTTTCTTCCGCTATGCACGTTTATGAAATGTATAAACATGCACAACGCACCGGGACGATCCCAACAGTGTCTACAAAAGAATTAGTGGGAGCACATCACATTTCTCATCTTGTGTGTAGACGACATATTTCTTATTGGAAATGATGTCCTTGTCCTATAGTGTGTAAAGACTTGGCTTGAAAATATTTCTCAATGAAAGACTTAGGTGAAGCAGCCTATATTTTAGATATTAATATCTATAGAGATAGATCTAAGAAATTGCTTGGCCTGAATCCGAGTACATATATAGACAAAGTGCTTAATCATTTTTTCATGCAGAATTCTAAGAGAGAATTCTTGTTGATGTCATATGGTGTGAGCCTTTCTAAGGCTCAATTCCCCTCTACTAAAGAGGAGAGGGATCACATAGATAAGATTCCTTATGCATCTGCTATTAGATCTATCATGTATGTAATACTATGTACTCGTCCTGATGTCTTATATGCATTAAGCATGACGAACAGATACTAGTTAGATCCGGATGAAAATTACTAGGCAACAGTCAAGAATATTCTTAAGTACTTGAAAAGAACTCAAGATTATTTCTTAATATATGTAGATGATGAGGAGTTCATTGTAAAGGGTTATAACGAGGTTAGCTTTCAAACTGAGAAGAATGATTCTAGATCACACTCAGGATATATGTTTTGCTTAAATGGTAGTGCTGTGAGCTAGAAGAGTTTAATGCAAGATACAGTTACTAATTCTACTATAGATTCTAAGTACATTGTTACTTCTAATGCAGCAAAAGAGAATGTTTGGATCAGAAAGTTCTTTATAGAACTTGGTATAGTCCCTAGCATAGCTAATCCAATAGATATCTATTGTGATAATAACGGGGCTATTGTATAGGCTAAAGGACCTAGGTATCATCAATGATCCAAACACATATTTCGACGGTTCCATCTCATTCGAGAGATTATCGATAGAGGAGATGTAAAGATATGCATGATATCGATAGATGACAATATTAATGACCCACTGACTAGGGCTTTAGCACAGAAAAAGTATGATGGTCACACTAGGTCACTAGGTATTAGATAATTTAGTGTATGACTCTAGTGTTAATGGGAGATTATTAGTGTTATCCCTAAGAGCAATTATGAGATGATTTATTTGGAACTTTTGTATCATATTTTACTAAAAGATAATATTTTATATTTATTATAATTATTTTTATTTATGTGCAAAGTTGAATTAAATATAATAATACCCTAAAGTAGTAGATTCTGTTTTATAACATATTAATTATTTGAATTAATTATGAGAGAGTATAGAGAACACTACTCTCAATTATCCTCGATCAAGTATTAACATACAAGGGTAATATTAATGTATTAAGACTAGCATATAGGTTAACTTATGACATAATTTTACAAGTCAGGGATATAACATATCAAGTTAACACATGAGTGTATATTAGAGAATATGTATTAAATTAATCCGCCATAAAAATGTTCATGGATGTTATATGAGTGTCATAAATATTTTCATAGTGATTATTAGTATAAATACTCTTATGACTTGAAGTTACTATAGTTTTCTATATAACGAGTGTGTACTACAGTATCGACAAACGTCATATGTAACAAGGTTGATTATAAAGTCGTTCACTAGGTATGTAATATGTTATGTGGAGGGATGTGAGTGATATAGATAGAATTTATCTCTTCTATATAACAGAAGTGAGGTCTGTGAGCATCTTGATTAAGTAGGACTACTAAAATACATGGTCATGCTCAAGTAAATCAATATGAGATATTGAGCTTATTTGGTTAAGTTAGTCTACTTAAAGATTAAGAAACACATAAATTGATGAAAGGATAACACTATCTATGCCTCATAAATCAATCTAGATATCGTGGACAAAAGGGCTAAGTTAAACAAAATAGTCATAGATAGATTATGTCGAATCTATGATTTTCTCGTCACTTGATTAGCCATGATACATTGCTAGATGCTACTTATTGCTTGTGTCTTTAAAATGAGATTTTAGAGTTACTTCCAACATTACGAGAACCTATTGGATCACACACAAAGAGCGCATCGATTTTGGAGTTTGGTGGTCCTTCGTTTGAGAGGAGAATTATTGGGATTATAATCGAAGTCCCACATTGAAAATTTAGAGTTTGGTTTCATTTAGTATGACTAAAATAAAATGGACCTAAGTTTAAGTCTGAAATTGGATTAATGGATTAATCTAATTTAATCTTAAATATATTGGATTAATAGGTTAATCTAAAATGAGTTTAGTGGGTCAAATAAGCTCAAACCAAATAAAGACCATCGTTTTATATTCACATTTGTATTTTCATTTGCATATTGGATATGCATGAAAATAAAATAAAAGGAAAAATGTCTTATTAGATGAGATAGCAATTTTTGAACATGATCTTATCTAATAAGATCATGCCAACTTTAAAAGTTAGTGTTTGATTGCCTTTTTATATAGTAGATAGCACTACGATGTGGATTATAGAAAATTCTCCAATTATGCTCGTGAGATGACCAATGGCGGATGTGCTCCTGTGGATATCATAGAGGAGCGAACATATTGATCGCGCTCAGATCGACTTCATCCTCCAAATTCACAAAGGTTCGTGCATCAAGAGGTAACTTTCTATACAACAATGAATAATTAGAATTTGCATGAATCCTCGATGGGTTCTTTTCCCACTATATTTTTATGTTTAATTTCGCAATAGAACCCAACAAACCTAACTTAAGAATATTATCAAACATCAAAAAGGAAGAAATTATTTATGTAATTAGCATTCAGGTTTTTGATGTTTGACAATATATTTGTGTCTGATCAAGTTTGACCAAGGGTTGATCCAAATAGGACTTGATGTTTGAAAGTGAGCTAAGTCTAATCAGGTTAAGGTTGACTAGTTGACTAGAAAATGTAAAGTCTAGTCAGGTCAAACGTTGATCGGATGACTAGCAAAGAAAAGTCCAATCAGGTCAAGGGTGACCAGATCCTTGGCAAGGATGAGAAGTTTACCAAGTGATTAAAAAGTTCAAGTAGATCAAGGCTGACTAAATGTTTGGTAAAGAAAAATCCTAGAGGAATGAACCCTAGGTGGTGAGAAGTCTTGGAGGAACTCTAAGCATGAAGCCTACTAGGTTAGGTAGACTTACAAGAGTACGACTTGATCCTAAGGGAGTGAACTTTAGGTAGTGAAAGTCTTGGAGGAGAACTCTAAGCGAGAGGTAAGTCTAGTAGATTAGGTAGACTTATAGAATTAGGCCACATTGCTTGTTTGTATTTGTATGTATATCTTGTAGGAACCTTGAACTAGAAGCAAGACTAAGGAAGCAAAATCAGACGAAATCAGACTTAGTTCGTAGTGAATTAGACTTGACTCGGGTCAAACCAAACCCAAGTTGATTCGGTAGACCGATCCTAAGGATCGGTAGATCGATTGGGTTCGATTGATCGACGAGTTTGGATTCAAACTTAGATCGATGATGTGGCACTTAGTTCAGTAGACCAATCTTGTAGATTGGTAGACCGATAAACTTAATAACGACTAGATCATAGATCATGATGAACTTGGTCTTTTGGATCAAGTTTTATCTGGGTTTTGATATACCGATAACGCTTATCAGTAAATCAAAAAAGCTCTATAAATATAACCTTAGACAGACGTTCAGAATATCCAATCTTGATACTACTCATCCTCTATGCTCGAAGGAAAAGATCTCGAAGCTTTACTTGTACGACCGAGGAAGTTCCAAGAGGGGTGTATTGCGTTCAGGACTTTCGGATCAACTCGGCAAAAGTTTGTTTGTATTTAATTTACAAGTCATGTTTTATCTTATATTTTTTGTTCTTGTAAATTGTAAGAGATGTCTCCACCTCCGAAAAAGTTTTGAAAAAGAAATAAAACTAGTAGATGAGCATTTGCCATATATAGGCCTTGGACTAGCAACCCTAGGAGGTTGTTAACCAAGTAAATGTCATGTATTGTCCTCTATTCTTCCTTTGTATATTACCGCTACTACTAACTCTGTAGAAGGAAAGAACGAACAATGAAGTTACAAAAAGCGAATGATCTATATTCACCCCCTCTGTCGATCCCACCGATGCTACATGAAATATACTAACTCGATTGTAAACTTTATCTACGTCGATAATGATTCAGTAGACTCCGATCACCTGGACTTCCTCCGGACACCTAGCGCTGCATGATTAAATGTCTATCTTGACCGTCTTCTCTAGATTGCTGGATCATGCCTACTCCAGTTGCCTAGAAGTTGCTCTAGTCGCTCGGGTATCGAGGTCGCCTGCACCTCATTCCGATCTTCTAAAAGTTCTTGACTCGACCAGCAAGAACTTATCTCTAGCCGGTCGCTCGGATTCCATCCGGTCGCCTAAAACCACAAAGTATCTTTCTGTGATGTAGAGTTAGCGCACAAAGAGTATTAACATAAGTTGAGGGTTTCAAACAACACTCGTTGCTCAAAACTCAACTTACCTTGTTTGGTACCTCCAAAACTTTACCTTTATCAAGTGTTTAGCTCCCAACTGACACATCTAGGCTTCCACTGCCAAGTCCTTAGCTACCAATTGATCCTCTTGGACTTCCACTACCAAGTTCTCAGCTCTCAGTTGATCCTCTTGAACTTCCATCATCTAGTTTCTAACTAAATCTTCCACTGCTTAGTTCCCAACTAGGTATTACCGTTGCCTAGTTTCAAACTAGCTCTTATCATTGCCTAGTTACCATCTAGGTCTTATCGTTGTCTAGTTCCCAACCAAAACTTGCATCCTGTCAAGTTACCTGCACTTACATACTTGATAACCTTATTAGATCATAAACGAATCTAACTTTAAACTTACCATACATCAAAGATAGATTCAATGAGCTCCCAGCACTGACACTGTGTGATCAATCTATTGATGTGATTCATAAGTCGACTGATGTCACTATTAAAGGAAACAAAATGCTTGGAACTTGACTGATCATCATCA
The DNA here is from genome assembly GCF_044706935.1 of Curcuma longa. Lineage (NCBI taxonomy): Eukaryota > Viridiplantae > Streptophyta > Magnoliopsida > Zingiberales > Zingiberaceae > Curcuma > Curcuma longa. The sequence continues at coordinate 8,610,397 of NC_133873.1, read as the reverse complement.
GTCGATTGAGGGAGACTATGAGTCAACTAATGATATTGTTACAGAGAACAAAAAGTTTCTGAGTTGATTCTAAAACTCAACTATTGAGCAACAGTCGACTAATAGGGTATAGTAGTCAACCGTTATAGTCAATGTTGAGCTAGAATAGCTATTCTATATGTGCGACATTCAAATTTTTGAAAAATAATCGATTGATAGTGATAAATAATCCGACCTCATCCCATTTATATTGTGGTCAATGTTGAGTTGTTATGGTCAATGTTGAGCTAGAATGACATTTTTTTACCGATAGAATAGTTAAAAAAAAACTTCTTTTTCATTTATTATCAAAACAGTATCAATTTTCATTTGTTATCAAAATAACATCCCATCCTACCTCAGTCCATTTATATTTTTAAAATATTTTTATTTTTGATATTATTATAGTTGTTACAAAATCATAATTACTATATAGTTGTAGCAACTAAATGACATTGTAACTCCTATAGGATCATATAACTACTATAATATAATATTAATCAAAAATAAAATATTTATCTTGTAGTAGCTACAAATAGTAGTTGTTATTCATAGTTGCTACAATATAATATTAATTAATATTATTAATATAGTAGTTATGAATTATAATTGGTACAATATAATATTATCAGTGTTGATTAGAGTTGAAGTGTTTATATTATAGTAGTTATAAATTCATAACGGTTATAATAGTGTCAAATAAAGATATTTTTTAAAATAAAAATGAGTTGAAATGGGATGAGATGATATTTTAATGATAAATTAAAAAGGAACGTTCAATTGATAATTTCAATAAAAATGGCCGCTCTTTTTATTTTTGTCCAAATCTAAAAGTTAACAAAGATAAATAATATAAAATATTTTAAAATCATGTGATACATTTTTTTCTCTCTTCACAATCTACAGGAGCTGTTCCTCTTTTTCTAGAATCCAAAGATAAATCTAAGTGCTTCATATAGTTTAAATAGAATTAGTATGGTATTTTTTCAGTGAAAAATATATGTATTATTAACATTTTAAATTAATACTTACAATTATAATTATTAAAAATATTTAATATTAAATTAGTTTAGTTGACTAATTGATAAAACAAACACTTAATGCTCTTTTTATGATAAAGGATAAAATCTAAAATCTAAAATCTAAAAATAATCTTTACTATATAATTAACATAACACTACAAGAATACCTCAAATTAGCGACGAAATTTTTTTCCGTCACTAGAATTAGCGACGGACCTTAAAATTACGTCACTAATGGTGAAATCTACGACGGATGTTTAATTCTGTCGCTAATTAGCAACAGATAATTTAATTCCGTTGCTAATGTTAGCGACGGAATTAAAATCCGTTGCTAACTCCGTCATTAAATTATGGGATGGAATTTTTTAGCGGCAATACGATCGTAATGTTAGCTCCCTAATCTACTGACGGAATAGCGACGACGTTTTAGTTCTGTCGCTATGTAGAGACGGACTAGAGTCGAAATTTAAAGTCCGTAGCTAATCAGCGATAGAATTTAAATTCCATCGCTAACTAGCGATGGAATTTAAATTCCGTCACTAAAATCGCGAATTTAAGTTTTCTTCTCGATCCTTTTCTTCTCCCCGTGCGCTTTTTCTCCTTTCTGATCTCTCGGTCGCTCGCCCCGCCGTTCTCAGCTCCGGTTCCTATCCCCGGTCGCTCGGCCTTCTCTCCCCTGCGATTCTCGGCTCCAACTCCCGATCGGGCCTTCTCTTCCCACCATTATCAGCTCCAGCTCCTGCCTTCTCTTCCTGGCGTTCTCAGCTCCAACTCCAGTCGCTCGCTCGTCGTTCTCAGCTCCAGCTCCGATCGCTCGCTTGCCGTTCTCAACTCCAGCTCCGGCAGCTCGCTCGTCGTTCTCAGCTCCGGCTCCCGCTTCAGATAAGGTAACCCTTTCGGTTACCTATGTTTAGGGATGAACAATTTCTGTTGGTAACTACATGTTGATGCTTAAAGGATAGCCCTAAAACCCACAATTTTCGCAACCTTGATTTAACAATCAATATAGATGGCTATCAATGCTAGATCAACTTACCCTAGCCTTGTGAACATGAGGAAAAAGGGCTGACATTGCGATCCTATATCTCCTTGTCATCTAATAAAATCACATTTGCATAGGATGGCTATGATGATGGCTCAGACGGATTAAAGGGAAGAAGGGGAGGGTTGAATAGGCACTAACCTAAAATTAAAATCCCTCTTACAAAATACGAACAATGAAGCTTGTTAGCAGTGTAAGGTGCAATGTGTCAATATTGTATACACAATGAAAAATGAATCAACACAATAAATTTTATGTAGTTCGGGACCTTACTCTTAGTTCGTGACCTATTGATTCGACAATCGAATCACTAACCTAAAATTAAAATTCCTCTTGCAAAATAGGAACAATGAATCTTGTTAGCAGTGTAAGGTGTTTGTGTGTGGTATAAATTTGTTGTTGATTAAATTTGGTGTTTAATAAATTTGGTTGTAGACGAATTTGCTTGTGATGGTTTAGGGCTTATACTAATCTTGAATCTGATTAAAATTTAATTGTGCATGATTATACAAACAAGAGGATGGATAGAGACCACATAAATGCAAATTAATTTATGTGTGCATTAAATTTAATATATTATTTCTATTAAATAAAAATTTATTTTTGCAGAAGGTTACAATGTATATGAATAAAGCTTGGATGTTCTATTTTGTTATTACTAATGAATAATTAAGTTATTACTAACCTATCTTATTGTCTTTTTTGTAGGATCTTCTATTTTGGCTCGGTTAGTTTAGATATAATTCTAATCAGTTATTGTATTTTGACATTTGATACAATATCAGTGTATCCAGATATTTGGATTTGTGTTATTGTATTCAGATTGTATTGAAGTATATATACCAAATATTTTGACATGTGTTTTGTATTCATATATTATATTAGTGTTGTGTTTTACCATTGTTGGCTTATCAATTTGTATTTATATTGGGTTGATTGATATGTAAATAGGGAATTCAGAAAAAAAATAAAAATATTTTTAAAAAATTAAATTATTAGCGACGGAATTATAAATTTCGTCGCTAAGTAATGAATTTTTTTTTTTAAATTTAGCGATGGAATTATAAATTCCGACTCTAAGTAATTAATATATTTTTATTTTTTTAAAACCATAGCGACAGAATAATAAAATTCTGTTGCTAACGTTAGCTGATAGATTATGGAAATAATCTCTGGATTATGGAAATAATCTCTATAAATCTTTTATTATTAGATGTAAATATTTACCTTGTTAGATTATAGAAATAATCTCTGCATTATTAGAATGTAAATATTCATCTTAATTTGTAGCCTAAAAATACTCATGTACTCTCTATATATTTTATCATAATGAAAAGATGGGTACGCAGAATTTCTTTCATGGTATCAGAGCCCTAGCCATTCCAACTTCCTTTCTTCTCCACCTTCTCATCCTTCTCTCTCTTGCTCTCTCCTTCTACTTGTATCAATGGCCGATCAAACCAAATTTCATCCTGCTCTGGCCGTTAACAATGTCAAGAACTTCATCTCTATTACTTTAGAGATGGAAAAGGGACACTATTCTTCATGGGCGGAGTTGTTTAAAATCCATTGCCGAGCATATCAAGTTATCGATCATATTATTCCACCGAAATCAAAGTCAACCGAGACGGAACAAGAAGAGGCTATCGAGACTGAGAAAGCATTATGGTCACGCTTGGATGCAATAGTTCTTCAATGGATTTATGGTACGATCTCCTCCGATCTCTTGCACACCATCTTAGAACCGGATTCAACTGCACAACAAGCATGGGAGCGATTGCAAAATATTTTCCAAGATAACAAAACTTCTCGTGCTGTTTACCTAGAAAATCAATTCACTCAAGTTCAGATGGACGATTATCCTAATATTTCAGCCTATTGTCAAGAACTCAAAATGCTTGCCGATCAACTCTCTAACGTCGGTGCACCGGTTTCAAATCAACGGTTAGTTCTTCAATTAATTGCAGGGTTAAATGAGAACTACGATGGTGTTGCTACATTCATTCAACAGAGTAATCCTTTACCCTCTTTTTATGAGGCACGATCGAGGTTAATCCTTGAGGAAACTCGAAAGGCTAAACAGGCAGCCGTTGCCTCCAATGCTGCAGACACCGCCCTCCTCACCACCAACGGTTCTATTGATCCTGCGTCTAGCTATGGCCGAAGCTCGATATCACGTTCTGGAAATATATCAAACCGCAACAATAATGGTCAGAAACGTGGTCAGACCCACAACAATAATCGAAAAAAATATGATGGCGGTAGAGGAAAAGGTCGTGGTAGCAACAACCACAACGGTGGACATCAACAGCAGCGTTCATGGCAACAACAACAACATCGTCCGTGGCAGCAGCAGCAGCCATACCAGTGGGTACCATACCCACTATCGGGGTCTTGGGGACAACAAGCATGGGTTGCTCCCCCTTGTCCTTACCCCACCTCTTCATGGACTCGCCCACCTCCTGCTCGTCAACCCGGAATTCTTGGCAATCGTCCACCACAAGCATACAGTGCCCAAGTGTCTCCTCCTTCGAGTTATGCACCTACTGACATTGATGCAGCAATGCACAATTTATCTCTAAATGTTCCTGATGAAAACTGGTACATGGATACTGGTGCAACTTCACACATGACTGCATCTCAAGGTACTCTCTCGTCTTATATTAATATGAGCAATAACAAAAATATTATTGTTGGCAGTGGACAGGAAATTCCAATTCGTGGTTATGGACAAAAATTCCTTTCCCCACCTCACCCACCTTTAACTTTGAAAAATGTCCTACATGCCCCTAAACTCATTAAAAATCTTATCTCTGTGCGCCGTTTCACCATTGACAATAATGTTTCTATTGAGTTTGATCAATTTGGTTTTTCTGTGAAGGACTCTCAGACAGGGATGCCGCTAATGAGATGTGATAGCACTGGGGACCTATATCCTCTCACCACCACTACCAGACATCAATCCACCTCTCCATCAACCTTTGCAGCTCTTTCTCCTGCTTTATGGCATAATCGATTGGGGCATCCGGGTGCACTTGTTTTACGCTCACTTAGGAATAATAAATTTATTGACTGTCAACCATCTTTTTCTGTTTGTCAATCTTGCATTTTTGGGAAACATGTTAAGTTGCCATTTTCTATTTCAAATTCTTGCACTACAAAACCTTTTGATATAATACATAGTGATTTATGGACATCACCAATTTTAAGTTCGGCAGGTCATAAGTATTATATTCTTCTCTTGGATGATTACTCTAATTTCTTATGGACATTTCCCATTGGAAGAAAATCACAAGTTTCATCCATTTTCTTGTCTTTTAGTGCACTCATTCAAACCCAATTTGAGACAAATATTAAATGTTTTCAATGTGACAATGGGAGGGAATTTGATAACGAGACTTTTAAGCAATTTTGTAACACTAATGGTATGGTGCTTCGTTTTTCTTGCCCTCATACTTCTCCACAAAATGGCAAAGCCGAACGTAAAATTCGAGCAATCAATAACTTGATTCGAACTCTTCTTGCTCACTCTTCTATGCCACCATCATTTTGGCATCATGCCCTCCAAACGGCAACATACCTCTTAAACATTCTCCCTAGCAAGATACTCTCTAATTATTCCCCAACTCAATTTCTTTACCATCGGGATCCTTCCTATACACATTTACGAGTTTTTGGGTGTTTATGTTATCCTCTCTTTCCCTCCACCACAATACATAAATTACAAGCTCGTTCCACCCCTTGTGTTTTTTTGGGATATCCGCTCAATCATAGAGGATATAAGTGTTATGATTTGTCTAGTCGTAAAATAATTATCTCTAGACATGTCATTTTTGATGAGTCTAACTTCCCGTTTGCGAACCTGCATGCTCCTTCTTCCCACTCCTATGATTTTTTGAGTGACGGTCTGCATCCCCTTTTGCACCATCATCTTCACAGTCAATCTACCCCAGTTCATCAGCAAGAACAAGAGTCTACTATAGTTCGCCCTTCTCAATCGGCTCCAAGCATACCCCACCCAGAACCTGTTTCTTCTCACCCATCTATTTCATCTGGGTCCAACAGCACTTCTCCACAACCCAATCCACCTACAACAACACATCCATTAGTCTCTTCACCTAGCCCACATCATAACCAAACAAGCCAAGCATTGCCTCGGTCCATTACAACCCGCAGCATGCATGGGATCTTTAAGCCCAAACATCAATTCAATTTGACATCATCGGTTACACCATCCCCTATTCCCCGTAACCCAAAAGCTGCCTTGTCCGACCCGAATTGGAAAGCGGCCATGTCAGATGAATATGATGCTCTTATTAAAAATAAGACGTGGGAGTTGGTGCCTCGTCCTTCTGATGTTAATGTTATTCGTTCAATGTGGATTTTTCGTCATAAAAAGAAATCTGATGGTTCTTTTGAGAGGTATAAAGCTCGTCTTGTTGGTGATGGCAGATCACAACAAGTTGGTGTAGATTATGATGAAACATTTAGCCCTGTGGTGAAACCAGCTACTATTCGGACCGTTCTCAGTATTGCTTTATCAAAATCTTGGCTCATCCATCAGTTAGATGTTAAAAATGCATTCTTGCATGGTCAGTTACATGAAACCGTCTATATGCATCAGCCGTTGGGTTTCAAAGACCCTGTACATCCAGAGTATGTGTGTCTATTGAAGAAATCTCTATATGGCCTTAAACAGGCCCCTCGGGCTTGGTATCAAAGGTTTGCTGACTTTGTCTCCACCATTGGTTTTTCCCATAGCAAATCTGATCACTCTCTATTTATTTATCAAAAAGGAAATGACATGGCATACATTCTTCTTTATGTTGATGATATCATTCTCACTGTCTCATCTGATGCACTTCGCCAATCTATTATGTCCCTCCTTGCTGCTGAATTTGCTATGAAAGATTTGGGCCTTCTCAGTTATTTCTTGGGTATTACCGTTACACGGCATGCGGATGGGTTATTTCTTTGTCAACGTAAATATGCTGAGGACATTATTGAACGGGCCGGCATGACCTCTTGTAAGCCATCATCCACACCGGTAGATACTAAGGCTAAACTGAGTGTCTCTTCTGGATCTCCCTATGAGGATCCTACACATTATCGCAGTTTAGCCGGAGCATTACAATATCTTACATTTACGAGACCAGATATATCTTATGCTGTGCAACAGGTTTGCTTACATATGCATGACCCGAAGGGTGAACATATGAATGCTCTCAAACGAATTCTGCGATATATTCAGGGCACTCTTGACTATGGTTTACATCTTTACAAATCTTCGATTTCTGGTCTCATCTCTTACACTGATGCTGATTGGGGTGGATGCCCCGATACTAGACGCTCCACTTCTGGATACTGTGTTTTTCTTGGAGACAACTTAATCTCTTGGTCTTCTAAACGTCAACCTACTCTGTCTCGATCTAGTGCTGAAGCCGAGTACAGAGGGGTAGCTAATGTTGTCTCCGAATCCTGTTGGATCCGAAACCTTCTCTTGGAACTCCATTATCCGGTCCATAAGGCCACATTGGTTTATTGTGATAATGTTAGTGCGATCTATCTCTCAGGAAATCCCGTTCAACATCAGCGCACTAAACATATTGAAATGGATATCCACTTCGTCCGCGAAAAAGTTGCTCGTGGACAGGTGCGTGTTCTCCATGTTCCGTCCGTTATCAAATTGCCGACATCTTCACTAAAGGACTTCCGCGCATACTCTTTGATGATTTTCGAGACAGCCTCAACGTACGGCAACCTCCCGCTTCGACTGTGGGTGTGATAGATTATGGAAATAATCTCTGGATCATGGAAATAATCTCTATAAATCTTTTATTATTAGATGTAAATATTTACCTTGTTAGATTATAGAAATAATCTCTGCATTATTAGAATGTAAATATTCATCTTAATTTGTAGCCTAAAAATACTCATGTACTCTCTATATA